>NC_074669.1:50262289-50526649 GCF_029448725.1 Salvelinus fontinalis
AATTAAATGGTCTCTGACTCTTTCACACACATCTGGACAGAGCATGTAATATAATATGACATGAATGTGAATATAACATTTACTGTACACTGCCATCTGTTTTAATAATAATGTAAGATGGCTTCTAAGAAGGCCTATTTAAGAGGGGCTGTTAACAGGAAGACATTTTGTCTGTTTTGCAGCGTCTATTCTGTTATTTGTCTGAGAATACAAGTGTGACTGAGGCTCTTTCTCTCTCACCCCACAGGGAGCGAATGCCAAGCCTGTGGTGTCTTTCATCGCCGGGCTCACTGCCCCGCCGGGCCGTAGGATGGGTCACGCCGGTGCTATCATCGCAGGGGGCAAGGGCGGAGCCAAAGAGAAGATTGCCGCCCTACAGCAGGCGGGCGTTGTGGTCAGCATGTCCCCTGCCCAGCTGGGCAGCACCATGTTCAAGGTGAGACTAGAGATATGTATTAGAGCTCATTTATCTTCCATGGTTCAAGAGCCCTCTAGCCAACTCTATGGGTGAGACCAGTAGAGAGAGAACATTTGTCATTCAGTGGTGCGACGGACCGTTACCGTTCTCTCATAGCAGCTGGGGGAGGACGGCGAAAAGGGTTACTTTAGTCCCACATCCCAACTCTGCCTCTTCCCTCAAATATACTAAAAACTATGAACTAAACAGAGTTTACTGTTGGTTGAGTACGTTTGAGTTTTTTTCTACTTGAGTCTGTTGACGTTTTCAGTGTTTGGGTTTGTTAACAAGCAAGGTTGTGGGACTTGGGATTGAACTTTGTTTTAAATACGTAATAAACAAAAGGCAACAGCGAGGTGAAAGGGGGAAATTAATAACCATGGCTGTTGATGCCGGGGCGGGCAATTTAGCTCCGCTGCTGCTGCCTGTTTATTTCAATTTATCACCGGAGGACGGCAGTTTTAACAAGACGTATAAAAAGTTAAAGCGTGTATTACACTCATTCATCTTATTCTTTCATTACGAGCGAGCGCAGTGTGGCAAACCCGAACACACACATATGGATTTGTGCGGTGGTAGCACTGTTTTGGTTTAATTCATAATCATTGCGCGTAATGATGAAAAACTCTTTCTCGGCCTGTTAATTTCCCAGCCCATTGTGTTCATACGTCTCTGTTAATCTCATTGGCGGCTGCTGTAATCGGCGTAATAATACACACGATACACCAGAGCAAACAAACAAAGTTGTGCCTGCAGGGGGGTAGTTTGGTTTGGTATAACATGCTCAGCTCTCAGTACAGTACAATGCCCAACTCTAGTGTTTTTGCTTGGTCGGTGAAGCTCCCCTTGTGTCCACACCTAGATTAAAGTATTTGTTTTCTTTTAAGTACTGTAACTGCGCTAGATTAAGCTTGCTTGTCACCGATAGAATAGTCCCAAAAGTGCTAACTCCACTCACCTAGCATTCCACGCAGACTCTGTCAAGCCCACATAAACCTCCATTCACCCATGTGTGCTGCTCCCTCCATTTTTTACTCTTTCTCATGGCCTCCCTTCTTGACAAAATGTCCCTGTCGCACACCAGCACTCTTCATCCCTCCCTCTCCTCTCCTTCATCCTGCCCTCATCTCTCATCTTGCTCCGCCTCTTCCCTTCTTTCTGTCTTGAGGACCTTTGACACTGTCCCCTCCTGACTGTTTGTCACACACAAGGATGATCCTTCTTGCATCTCTTGCTCTCTCTCGCTCGCTCTCTCGCCCTCTTCAAATCGAATTTAATGTCACATGTTTTGTAAAAAACGCTTACTTACGGGGCCTTCCCAACAATGCATTAAAAAAAAAGAAAAGTAAAATAGAAAAATAATGACACGAGGAATAAATCCACAATGAGTAATGATAACTTGGCTATATACATGGGGTACCGAGTCGATGTGCAGAGGTACGAGGTAATTGAGGCAGATATGTACATATATAGGTACGGATAAAGTGAGTAGGCAACAGGACGGGTAATAAACAGTAGCAGCGTATGTGACGGGTCAAGCGTAAGTTTGAGTAGCTATTGGTAAACTATTTAGCAGTGGCTTGGGGTTAGGAGCTGATCAGGGTCCTGTTGGGACCAGACTTGGTGCATCAGTACCACTTGCCGTGCAGTAGCAGACAGAACAGTCTCTGAGTCGACCCTTTTTCCATCCTTCGCCCTCCTTTCATCCATCAGAGAGTGCCTGACGCCTCGGGGCCACCATGATGCCCTAACACAGCCCCGCTCATCCCCCAGGTGCTTTCTCCTCTCTCTTCCCTCTTTCTCTGTCCCTTTCTCAGAAAGTCAAGTCCCTGACCTTGATCGGCGCGTACAGATCCACTTAACCCATCCCTTAACACGCCTGAGTATTACATTACAGATGACACGCACACCCAGCCGAGTTGCTCTAGCACCGTGTCAAAGTTGAGTGTTGAGCCGAAGTAGATCTGTTCAACCACTTGGTGGCAGTAGACATCCAGGTATTTTGAAAGTACGGCATTTTCCAATGGGCAACAGCACGCATCTGTTGTTGCAGACCTGATAAATGACATTTGCATAAAGGAAGCTTTTTCCTCTGTGAAATTGGAAATTCTAGGCGGAAGGGAAGGAGAGGTATTTGTTCTATCGTCCTTCCTCTGCTGGTGTTTAGTAAACGGTGTATGTAAATGGCGACATCCCATGCGTGATGTTCTCCTTCATCCTTTTGGTTATGTGCTTTCACATTTTTTTTTTCACTGTCATATCACATGCCTATGGAGCAGGATGCTTTGGTGTGAATATACATGTTTTCTGTGTTTGGACTATTCCACACTGTAGAGCCTTGCATAGCGCCTTATTCGGTTTGTACGGTATTTATCTTTGCATCTGGAATAACAATTTTGAATTGATTTTTACTTATAAACTCTTCATTAATCCCTGATGAGATAAATAGATTGTCTACATCCCATATGGCACCCATAGGGCTCTGGTCAAAAGTAGTGCACTATGTAGGGAATGGGGGTGCCATTTGTGACGAAGACATTCCTTCCCAACCCCCGGGAAGAAAGGAAAGTGACTTGTTGGGGTCTACTAGCACCCATTCACCCACCCCCTGTAGCTTCCAGATGTAAACAAACTGTGTGAATCCACATGAATAAATAATCTCTCCTCTTTCCCCCTCTGTTTGTTCTGCCCCTCTCTGCAGGAGTTTGAGAAGAGGAAGATGTTGTAAACGGCGAGAGGCAACACCCCTCACCCCCATCTCCCCTAACGAAGCCGAGCACCCTGATTTTTGAGGACGCACTGCCCTCCAGCGTCCTACAACTTCCAGACCCGCCCTCTCCTGCAGTTCAGTTAAACTGCCATACGCACACTCACTACGCAGTGTTTTTAATTTCAGCTATGAATTCATACCTTTACACGAGAGTAATAATATCAGTGTGTCTTGATGGTGTCTTTTTCAAAACATAACATGCTTGTCATAGACTTAAGTAAAAGTGTCCTTTAGAGGACAGTTATTGCCATCCGTTATGGTAGCTTTTGATGTGTCTATCTTAGTTTGACTATTGAGGGATGCCATGGTAACTGAGGTGATCTGGTGTTTCCATTCAAATCTGTTCTCACTGGCTATAAACCTGAATAAGAAAATATTTCTCAAACACAGTTTTGGTTGTGGGCTAATTTTTATGCTTGTCTCTTGCTCTTTTGCGCGCACACACAGGTTGGCATGACAGTGGGAACGTGTTATTGGTTTTATGAGGTATGGATGGTTCTGCTAAGCTTTACAGTGTAAAAGCATTACATACAATGTCTTTTTGGAAATGGTATGTAATACTAAACTATATTTGGAAGATGGGTATCTTTTGTTCCAATTTAAAAAGGTCTCCACTGAACTGAATTCATCCAATCACACTCCCCCGTCATGCAGTGTCACTCCCTGGTGAGGCCAATTAGGAGGCAGTGTATATACAATCCAGGGATTTCAGGTGCTATAATAGAGCTAACATGTCACCCAATACAGGATTTGCATTTGCATACTTATTCTCTTTGTCTCCTTGGAAAGTGTGTAGGAGGCCTTTTCTTGGTCCTAAAGTATGATTGCATTGCTTCATTACATAATGACAAATGTTGAAACTGTATACCAGATGAAAATGTTAATTCCTTCTCAATTCACTTTTCATAACTGCTCTTAACTGTGGTTTAAGGGATGAATACTAAGGCTGTGTTTACAGAAGCAGCCCAATTCTGATCCACCCCCCACCCATTAATTAGTATTTTGACCAATCATATCAGATCTTTTGAGATTTTCCGTTTAGTCAAAAGACCAATCAATGGAGAGGTTTATAGGCTTGTTTGACAGTGCAGGTGACTACCGACTACAAATCCCCCTGCATCCATAACTACTCATTATTTGTAGATCAGCCTGGGTAAGCATTCACCGTAGTAACATTGTGTGAATCAGGCATTACATTTTGATCATCACAGCCTTAGTCAATTGGCCCACTTGTAGGCTACATTTAATTAATTGTGTACCTTGTCCAGACTAGTAGAGCGTACAGTAACCTTCAGAAAGTATTCATACCCCTTGACTTATTCCACATTTTGTGTTTCAGCCTGAAATCAAAATTGATTAAATATTTTTTTCACCCATCTACATACATCCCATAATGACTCAGTGAAAACATGTTTTTAGAAAATTTAGCAAATTTATTATAAATAAAATACAGAAATCTCATTTACATAAGTATTCACACCCCTTTGCTATGCCACTTCAAATTGAGCTCAGGTGCAACAAATTTTGATCATACTTAAGATGCCACTACAACTTGATTGGCTTCCACCTGTGACCAATTCAGCCCAAACCCAGTGCATGCTTTGCAGACACATGAGAAGGAAAGCAATTGGAGAGGACTGAAGCTATATTGGGATGATGCTCTCAAAATGTTGGCTCCTGGAGGAGACACTTTTCGGAGGTGGGCAGGATGATTATGAGATGGGGGTTACATCGGGCTGCAAGTGAAGTCTGGAGAAAAGGAATATTGGGACAGGGACGCAGAAAGGTGGATTCCTGAGGAATGGGGGAGGAAGAAAATAATTAGGAAAGCAGAGGTTGGATTTGAATTTGAGAAAGGTGATAAACATGGAGTTGGGGTGTTGAAGCAGATTGGTGTTGAGTGCAAACAGTGAGCCGTGCGCCAGAACGGGTTCTGGAGGTGAAATGGAAGTGAAGGAGTGTGAGTTAAATGGGGCGGAAGGTGTGATGAAGAACTCGGAACTCAAGCCTGGTATTAATGGGCATGAAGAAGAATCTGGTCCAGTAGGAGTGATATTTTTGGATTAAGTGGATCATTTATGGTTTCAGGGTGGGTGAGAAAGGAGTTTGGTGCAGTTGAATCAGTGAAGGTAACCTGTAGTGGACGTGATATTTGTTTGTGCTTCTGACCAGAGGGTGTCACGATGGCACGGTGCAGGAGCAGATAGGGTTCAAGTTGTGGAATGAGGTATTGGGTTTTTAATGAGTGTAGTTAGTTGGTATGGTCATAAAAATATATATTTATTTTAGTTTTCCCATTTTGTCACGCAACTTGGGTCAAAATCTGTTCCTTGCTTTGCTCTTAGGACAAGTGCACAATTGCAAGGAGTGATTTCTGGGGTAGCGCTAAGTGTGGAGCGGAAGCAGTTGAAGATTCCTGGTGTTTGTGATGCCCGCTGTTTGATGCGACGCAGATCCGGTGGTGAGCGTGGTGAAACAGTCACTGTCAGTCATTTTTGAGTCAGTCTTTACCCGACAAGGTCATGTTAGTATATATCAATTATCCTGTTGGCTTTTGTGCCGAATCCACTGCTCTGTTTCAGGTGCAACGTTTATTGTCATGTCACAGCAGTGTGTAGGAGGGAGATTCCAAGATGTGGGAAGTGTGCAGGAGGGCATGGGATAGAGGATTGTGTAGTTTCTGTGGATAAAGTTGTCAACTGTAGGGTTGCTCATGTTGCTGGGGATTGGAAGTGTCCGGTGTGAGAGAGGCAGGTTGAAGTGGTCAAAGTAGTGCAGGTTTCATATGTTGAGGCAGTGAAGAAAGTAGAGGAGGATGGGTCGTGAGTGAGGGATCCTGAGAGGACACCTGTGAGTAGTAGATCTGTGACGGCACAGAGGGATAGGCCTGTAATATTTGTGTTGTGAAGAAATGACCAGGCAGGAGACGGGAGTACAGTTAAGTTTAGTCAAAACCTCTCGTGCTCTACAGCCCCCGGCCCAATGATGTGCATGTGCATTTCCTATTAGGTGTAGTAACATAAGACTGCCGTAATACATTACTGCTTAGTAACAGCATAGTAACTAATGTAAATCACAGATACTACAAGGCCAACGAATGATATATGCTTCAGTAAGTTTGGCTTCTTAGAAATGGTTATCAACTGTACTACAGAAATGGAAACCACAAATGGATGTTAGGGCTGCAGAGAAGTATATGAGGTTTGACTTAAGAGCTACAGGGTGTGTTGAGTGGTGGTCCGTCCTCCCAGGCCGATGGCACGGTGCAGGAGCAGATAGGGTTCAAGTAGTGGAATGAGGTATTGGGTTTTTAATGAGTGTAGTTAGTTGGTATGGTCATAAAAATATATATTTATTTTAGTTTTCCCATTTTGTATAACAAAGTGTAATAGATTTATACTGTAGTTTTAGTTTGGGGTGGAAATGTAACATATTGGATGCCAACCACTGTTAAACTCCACCGAATAAGAAATGCATGTCAGACTGGTTTTGACCGGGCACCGAGGTAGATTGGCTGACTGAATTTGAAGTGGAGGTAGTACAGGGCTTAGCATGTCTTTCTCGGAGGCTAAAAATACATCTTGGTTTGGAAAAGTTGAATATTTCCAGAAGCAGTCGGGTAATTGGTTCAGGGAAGAGAGAGGAGGCTGAAAAGTATGGGTTTGAATCTCTTGAAGTAAGCAATAACAAGGGAGACTGTATGTTGAGGAAGGTTGGTGTCAAGTTCAAACAGAGTGAGCCGGACACCAGTTTGAGTTCTGGAGGTGAAATGGAAGGGGGAAAAGGTGTTGTGAGGAGCTCGGAGCCCTAGCCTTGCATTGATGGACATGACCAAATGTATCTTTAACATAGACATGTGGGAGGGAGTAAGACTTTTGAAGAGGGTGGAACCAGGCCTTTTGGCTGATCCATGGGTGGTTTCAGGTTGAGTGGAGAAGAAATCAAATCAAATTGATTTATATAGCCCTTCTAACATCAGCTGATATCTCAAAGTGCTGTACAGAAACCCAGCCTAAAACCCCAAACAGCAAGCAATGCAGGTGTGGAAGCGGAGAAGAAGTGGACTTGTGATGTTTGAGTTTCTTCGGATCAGAGGGTGCAGGCGCTCTGTGCGACCCAACTTGGGGAAAGATATGTATCTTGCTTTGTGGTTAGGTACAGGGCACCATTGATGGGAGTGATTTCTGGGGTAGCATTAAGTGTGGAGGTGGAGCAATTGAAGTTGAAGATTCCTGGTGTTTGTTACGCCCGCCGTTTGGTGCCACGCACACCCGGTGAAACAGAGGTGACTCAAGTCTGTTGTTTTGAGCTTTGATTTAGTATTTACCTGACAAAGTCATGTTAGGGTATATGAGTTGTTAGAGCTTTTGTGCCGAATCCACTGCGGTGTTCTAGGTGTCACGTTTATGGGCGTGTCACAGCAGTGTGTAGGAGGGAGATTCCAAGATGTGGGAAGTTTGCAGAAGGATATGGGACAGAGGAATGTGTAGTTTCAGTGGAAAAAGCTGTTGCGTCAACTGTCGGGGTGCTCATGTTGCTGTGAATCGGAGGTTTTGGGTGCGAGAGAGGCATGTTGAAAGGAAAGGGGGATACCTAGTCAGTTGTCCAACTGAATGTATTCAACTGAAATGTGTCTTCCGCATTTAACCCAACCCCTCTGAATCAGAGGTGGCCAGGGTCCGAGTAGTGCAGAAGGTGTCGTAGACTGAGACAGTGAAGAAGGTAGGGGAGAGTGGATCAAGGGTGAAGGATTCCTGAGAGGATCCCTGTGAATAATAGATCTGTGCCAGAACAAAGGGACAGGTCAATGAGTGATATACGTTTCAGTAAAGTTGGCTTCTTAGCGTTGATCGCAATTGTTATACCGCAGAGATGGAACATATAGGATTAAGACCCCTTCACTTTTTCCAAATTTTGTTACATAATATCCTTATTCTAAAATGGATTAAATATTTTCCTCATCAATCTACACACAATACACAATGTGAAAACAGTTTTTTCATTTTTTTTCTCTCAAATGTATAACAAATTAAAAACAGAAATAATTTACATAAGTATTCTGACCCTTTTCTATGAGACTCGAAATTGAGCTCCTGTGCATCTTGTTTCTACATTGGAGTCCACCTGTTGAAAATGTTATTGCTTGGAGATGATTTGGAAAGGCACACATCTGTCTATATAAGGTTCCACAGTTGACAGTGTATGTCAGAGCAAAGACCAAGCCGTGGGGTCGGAGGAATTGTTCGTGGAGCTCGGAGACATGATTCTGTCAAGGCACAGATCGGGGGAAGAGCACCAAAACATTTATGCAGCATTGAAGGTCCCCAATAACACAGTGGCCTCCATCATTCTTAAATGGAAGAAGTTTGGAATCACCAAGACTCTTCCTAGAGCTGGCCGCCTGGCCAAACTGAGAAATCGTGGGAGAAGGGCCTTGGTCAGAGAAGAATGGGAGAAACTCTAGGCCTAGATTCATTCCTCTCGCATGTAGGCGTATTAACCTTGGAAAGAAGCAGTGGCACAATAGATAAGACGACACACAGTATATATTTTTATTATTATTAAACCTTTATTTAACCAGGAGGGGCTCATTGAGATTTAAAATCTATTTTTCAAGAGCGTCCTGGCCAAGATAGGCAGCACCAAGTCATTACAAAAATGACAGACAAATAACATGAAAAACTACAAAAAATCTAGTAAAAACCATAGAATTCACAAGAGTATAACAAAATCAAAAACTGCTAATTAAAAACATTGACAGGTCAGGGAATTAGTCTCAAGATTAAAAATACCAATCGGGACAAGTTCTTCCTTAAAAGTATTTTGTAAGGCGTTCCAAGACGATGGCGCAGAGTACATAAAAGCCCTTTTACCAAATTCAGTTCGGACATTTGGAACAGTTAGCAGGATAAAGTCCAGCGAACGAAGAGAGTACCCACCACATTCCTGAACAATAAAAATGCCCAAATAAAAGGTAGTAAACCCAAAATGGCTTTGTAAATAAAAGTACACCAGTGACTGAGCCTACGAGTGACTAGAGAAGGCCAGCCAACCCTGGTATACAGAGTGCAGTGGTGCGTATGGGTTTTACAGTTTAAAATAAATCTGAAAGTGCCATGGTAAAGGGTGTCAATTGATCTCAAACACTGAGCGGAAGCATTCATATATAAAATATCCCCATAGTCTAGTAAAGGCATAAATGTAGCTGATACTAGCCTCCTTCTGGCTTCAAAAGAAAAACAGGCCTTATTCTTAAAATAAAATCCCAATTTCAGCTTCAATTCTTTTGTAAGTTGTTAAATATGCAATTTAAAAGAGAGGCCGTCATCAGTTAAAATTCCAAGATATTTATATGAGGTTACAGTCTCAATCTCAATGCCCTGACAGGTAATAATAGGTGAAAAGTTCAGAGGTCTATTTCTTACTTTAGAAAACACCATTAGTTTCGTTTTGTCAGTATTGAGGATAAGCTTCAATTGACACAAGGTATGTTGAACAGTATAAAAAGCATTTTGCAAGTTCCGGAAAGCTTTTGTAAGAGACGATGCACAACAGTAAATAACAGTATCATCAGCATAAAAATGAAGTTGCGCATTTTGGACATTTTTGTCTAAATTATTTATATAAATAGTGAATAAGAGAGGACCAAGTTCAGAGCCTTGGGGCACACCATTACAGACAGACAATTTAACAGACGTGAGCCCATCAAATTGAGTTCTATCAGACAGATAGTTAGCAAACCATGTAACTGCATGCCCCGAAATACCTACACTCGACAATCTCTGCCTTAGTATAACATGATCAACTGTTTCAAAAGCGTTAGAGAGATCAATAGAAAGTGAGACACAGTGCTGTTTTTTGTGAAGGGCTTCAGTGACATCATTTAAAACCTTCATGGCTGCTGTAATTGTGCTATGCTTCTTCCTGAAGCCCGATTGATACATTGATAAAATAGAGTTAGTAAATAAAAACTCTTTTAGCTGTTCACTCACAAGGGTTTCAAGTATTTTCACCAGAGGTGACAGCTTTGAGATTGGCCTATAATTATTTAAAAGAGTTGGATCTCCCCCTTCCAAAAGTGGTAGGACAAAGGCTGATTTCCAGATCTTTGGAATTTCATTACATTCCAGGGTTAGATTGAACAGATATGTAAGTAGTTCAGCTATGAAATCAGCTGCCAGATTTAAAAAGCAGGGATCCAAAAGATCAGGACCAGCAGGCTTTCTTTGATCTAAGGATTTCAGGGCTTTGTGTACCACCTGCACTGAGAATGGCAAAAAGCTAAAAGTTTGACCTGCTCTCACTGTTTCATCCACATAGGGTTGTACAGAGACAGAGGACACTGAATCAAACAGCCTACCAGATGATACAAAGTGCTCATTGAAACAATTCAGCATTTCAGTTTTGTCATATACAGCAACAAAGTCCTTCAATACACATGACGGTAATTCATTAACATTACTGTTACCAGACATAGACTTAATAGCCTTCCAAAACTTTCTAGGGTCATTCAGGTTATCAGTGGTAACAGACATAAAATATTCAGAATTGGCCTTCCTGAGAAGAAAATAACACTTGTTTCGTAACTGCCGAAAAAGAAGCCAATCAGCATCAGAACATGATTTCCTTGCTTTAGCCCAGGCTAGATTACGGTTGTGAATAATACAAGACAGCTCAGAAGAAAACCATGGATTATCCCGCCCTTTAACCCTGAACCTGCGGAATGGGGCATGTTTGTTTACTATTTGGGAAAAACCATCATGAAAGAATTTCCAGGCAGTTTCCACATCAGGGCTAAGATCAATCTTGCTCCAGTCAAAATAAAACAAATCATGAAAGAAAGCCTGCTCATTAAAACACTTCAAATTTCTCTTACGAATAAAACGATGGTTTGTCTTAGGAACATTAGTATTTCTAACAGCAACAACAGCACAATGGTCTCTTAAATCATTACAAAAAACACCAACCGCAGAATATTTATGTGGAACATTTGTCAATATCAAATCAATCAGGGTAGATTTATCTGGGCATTTGAGATTTGGGCGAGTGGGTGAGTTAATTAACTGGGTAAGATTCATAGAATTACGAAACATTTTTAAATCATCAGACACCGGCTTTAACCAACACTAGTTGAGATCACCAATCAAGATCATTTCACTGTAAAGAAGTTTAGACATAAGGTTCATCAGAGAAGAAAATGCATCACCGAGAGCAGAGGGGGGTCTATAACAGCCAATCACAGTTATAGAGAGACTCTTTGAAACCTCAATATTCAAAGCAAGAAATTCCAACTGTTTACAAATAGTTTCAGACTTTACCACACTTACAGGGAATTTAGTTTTTACATATATAGCCACACCCCCACCTTTCTTAACTCGATCATTTACATTTACATTTACATTTAAGTCATTTAGCAGACGCTCTTATCCAGAGCGACTTACAAATTGGTGCGTTCACCTTATGACATCCAGTGGAACAGCCACTTTACAAACAGTGCATCTAGATCAGTGCGATAAACGTTGTAACCACTAATACAAATATCCTTATCAAAAACAGAGCCAGGTTTTAGAGCCAGGTTGAGCCAGGCTGAGCCAGGTTTCAGAAAACACAATTACATCAGCATCAGTTGATTTAGCCCAAATCCTAACCCCATCAATTTTTTGACAACAGGCTGCGTACATTTAAATGAAAAATACCAAAACCAGATGTTGATTTAAAATCAGAGGGGGTTTGGAGACATATAGAAGGACTTGAAGAAGATTAGGCCACTTAAGCCAAGGCCTACATATATAGACTACAACATAAGTGAAATTAGAACATTTAAAGGCTATGCCGTTGGAAATTGAACGTTACAGATGGACAAATCCTCTGGAATATATTCTCTAAATATGCAGGGATTGGAGTCGGTAACGAAGCTTTAAATCCCCCCCCCCCCCCCCATACTGCCCTACCAAGCAAAAGAGCAGTAACTGCCCGTAGAGTGAAACTGAGAAAAATGACTTTACAGTTTTTTTATTCTCCAGCCAAATGAATTGTAGGCAGATCGTTGGAGATATGGTTATCTGTTGTCTTACTATGAGGTTATTTTTTATTCATATTGACCCTGACCTCTGACCTGACATTACTGCCTTCTTGTTTGGTACACCCACTGGAATAGGTTTCCATGCCGATTGTTTTTGACACAAACTTGTGTTAATATATTTATTTGTATGTGGCTGTCTGTGTCATATAGTTTGATACTTGCATCAGCGAAGAACAATACATAATACCAAGGTCAACCATAGACGCTGCAGCACAAAGCTCAGTGATGGCACTTACTGACTTTTTCCTTGGTTTCACCTTAACTTTTTGCAGTTACTGCAAACATGACCCCCCCATTTTCTCCATACCACAATGCAATGGAGGCAGGATATTTGTCCACATGATAAAGCATGTATTTAATGTATGAAAAAAAGTCTATAACAAATGTTGGACCAAATGCAGTAACTGCTCTTTCTCTTGGTATGGCAGTATACTGAACATCTCTGTAGTCTTTGTCTTCAACCCGTAGGTGGCCAAGACGTATTATGTGGATACATTGTTAGCAATGACTTTATAATCTGCATTAGAAAAATTACCATAATACAAATTGCCTGTGGAATTTCTATTGTATTTGTTTTGGGGTTCAGGAGTTTGTACTTGTTATTCTCCTTCAACTAACTGTTGCCAAGTGAGCACACAGCCACCGCCAAGCTTTTTATCTCACTGCGCATATAATGAGACAGGCGAGAGGAACGGGCTGCATGAGCTCTGGCCGCCACCCTCCGAGCGACAGCTTCGATCGCGGAGGTCAGAAAGTGTACGTGCATCGCACTGTGCCGGAGTGACAGGCGATGAGGCAAAAATAGCCCCAGGTTTCTTCCTCGCTGACTCTCTGAAGCACTCTCTCTTTTCTTTTGAAATTGCCAACTTTAAAGAAATACATCGTACATTCTCTGCACGCATGCACACCCAGGACCGGCGTTAGAGGTCCTGCCCCGCACTGCCGTACCTCCTTGCCTGTTCAAATAAAATATTGAAATATTGATCATCATGCCCCGTGCAGAGGCGCGTGGACAGAAAGACGAGTCGAGCTCAGATAAAGCATTCGAGCGAGCGAAACCGCGCCCCTCTGTCTAAGTATGTGCAGAACATGTATATGCTGCTGTCTGGATAGAAATAGTATGGCATGTCATACTATTTATGTCCAGACAGCATCGGACACATGGCCTACATGTTGTAACACAGAGGGGCGCAGTTTTGCTCGCTCGGATGTTTTCTCTGGTTAGATATTTTCAGCAGAGAGGAAGAGGCTAAGCGAGAGTTCTCACGCGCCAAAATCTGTCCAGAATAAAACCAATAGATTTCTATGGGCTGAATATGCAGACCAAAGCTTGTTGCCTGCCTTTCCGTCTTTAGGACAACTACTCCCATTGTTAGGGTGGAGACATGAGTGTCTCGTAATTACATTTAAGTCCTTTAGCAGATACTCTTATCCATAGGTACTAACAATTTGTGAATTCATCTTAAAATAGCTAGTTGAGACAACACATTACAATTGTATCAAGTATATTTTCACTCCACAACATCTGTATGAGCAAAGTCAGTACTAGTGGGAAAAGAGAAGTGCCTTTTAAAAATAAAACAATTGGGGGAGGTGGTCCTTGGGGGCACCAGATCTATGGTTTCAGCCACTTTGTAATGGAAAGTTGTCTAGTGTACTGTTCAGATGCTGGCTTCCCGCCAGGATGAGCCTGCAGGAAGGGTACCACATGAGGGGGGAGGATGTCTTCCCTGTAACGCACAGCGTTGAGATTGCCTGCAATGACAACAAGCTCAGCCCGATGACGCTGTGACACACCGCCCCAGACCATGACGGACCCTCCACCTCCAAATTGATCCCGCTCCAGAGTACAGGCCTTGGTGTAACGCTCATTCCTTCGATGATAAATGCGAATCCGACCATCACCCCCCCAGACCCTGACCGTGACTCGTCAGTGAAGAGCACTTTTTGCCAGTCCTGTCTGGTCCAGCGATGGTGGGTTTGTGCCCATAGGCGACGTTGTTGCCGGTGATGTCTGGTGAGGATCTGCCTTACAACAGGCCTACAAGCCCTCTGTCCAGCCTCTCTCAGCATATTGCGGACAGTCTGAGCACTGATGGAGGGATTGTGCGTTCCTGGTGTAACTCGGGCAGTTGTTGTTGCCATCCTGTACCGGTCCCGCAGGTGTGATGTTCGGATGTACCGATCCTGTGCAGGTGTTGTTACACATGGTCTCAAAACGATTGCCTACAGTTACCGTGTAGGGCACTGCAAGGTTGGGTGACCAGGGCCATCTGGGACTGCCTGCTGGAGGAATTCAGGTTTGTGAAGGCTACCTGTGTCCTGCATAACTTCATGAGGATGGACACGAAGACCAGGAGGGGATCTGCAGCTCGCCGTCGTGTGCCAGAGGAGAAGTCTGCTGCTCTGCAGGATGTTTCAAGGATGGGGTCCAACAACGCAGGCCATCCGTGTGCGAAAGGCAATCCGTGTGCGGGAGATCTTCAGCTCCTACTTCTTCGAAGAGGGTGCTGTTCCCTGGCAACACTATGCACAACCAAAGGCTATGCACAACCAATGACTCCTAAGAGTCATTCACATTGCAATAAGAGTATTCTTCCATTTACTTAGCAATGTCAAATGCAGTTATTCAATTCTCAGTTTCTCACCCTTTGATTTCTACTTCTCAGGTGAGGGTGCTGTTTAGGGCAGGGTGTGATGTCTATACAAAAAGAAAAAGGACTATTTTAAATCACCCATATTGGAAAAATGTAGAATAATTAGACACCCTATGACCCACGCCGACACACTCCTGTATCAATCTGATTGATGGATTGTTTTGTGCAGTAAGCAGGCTCAGGTGTATAACTGTGGCTCCTTTCACCTTCAAAGAATAGGCAAGAGGGCCAACCATGGAGAATTATAAGACACTTCATTATTTCCATAACTACGCTATATTGTTTGTCCTCGTGTGTCCGTTAAAGTTTTCCATCATAAAGTACTCTGCAGCAACTTAGTGTGGTGGGGACACCAGGTGAGGACACACATACAGATTCCTGTTGAACACTGTCACTTTAACTACCTTATTTTCTCAATAACAGTCTCTCTCTTTCACTTCATCCCTCTTCTCCCTGTGTCGGTGAACCCCTCCCACATCTGAACTGGCTACATAGAGGGCACTTGGTCAGGCCAAAAGGATGTATTATTAATGAGATGCTTTACATTATACCTAATATTATACCTAACATTTTACCTTACATTATACCTAATATGCCTTTTCACCTGGATCATCGCAGCTAGCTAGCTGCAATACGGATGGCTACTCCTGGCTAACGTCTCTGTCCCGAAGCAAGCGCCAATTAGCCTGGAGCTAGCCTATGCTAGGCCCATCTCGCGGCTAGCTGAAGAAGTCCATCAGCCACTCCTGGACTACAATACCTATTTTCCCAATTGGCCTGAACCCCCTTTTACTGCCGGCTCAGAACCCCACCGATCCTTCACGGCTGGACTACCGACGTAATCTGCCCGAGGGGGTTCTTCAACTGGCTACAATGTCGCAACGTCACCCGAATGCCCATCTACTAGCCTGCTAGTGGCGGCTGTCTAGAGTATATTGAGACACTAGCTGTCTAGAGTATATTGGACTGTTAGCTGAAGAGATGCATCTGGCAATTTTTTGGGACACTATACCTATTTTGCCAATTGGACTGGACCCCTTTACTACACGGAACCTTACTAATCCATCACGACTGGTCTGCCAACGTAACCGCATGAAGAGGCTCCGCACGAGGAGGCTATAACAGATTTATTTTGTCGCGACGTCCCTCTAAGGCCCTTCTGCTAGCTTGCTAGCCACGTCCCGCTAGCTGTCTGAATTGCCGTGTCTCTAGCCAGCCTAACTACTCACTGGACCCCCATGATCATTCGGCTATGCATGCCTCTCCCTAATGTCAATATGCCTTGTCTATTGTTGTTCTGGTTGGTGATTATTGAGAGCCTCTAGCCCTGCTCAATATGCCTTAGCTAACCCTTTAGTTCCACTTCCCACACATGCGGTGACATCACCTGGTTTAAATGATGTTTCTAGAGACAATATCTCTCTCATCATCACTCAATGCCTAGGTTTACCTCCACTGTATTCACATCCTACCTTTGTCTGTACATTATGCCTTGAATCTATTCTATTGCGCCCAGAAACCTGCTCCTTTTACTCTCTGTTCCGAACGTACTAGACGACCAGTTCTTATAGCCTTTAGCCGTACCCTTATCCTACTCCTCCTCTGTTCTTCTGGTGATGTAGAGGTTAATCCAGGCCCTGCAGTGCCTAGCTCCACTCCTATTCCCCAGGTACTCTCATTTGTTGACTTCTGTAACCGTAATAGCCTTGGTTTCAAGCATGTTAACATTAGAAGCCTCCTCCCTAAGTTTGTTTTATTCACTGCTTTAGCACAATCTGCCAACCCGGATGTCCTAGCCGTGTCTGAATCCTGGCTTAGGAAGACCACCCAAAACCCTGAAATTTCCATCCC
This sequence comes from Salvelinus fontinalis, assembly GCF_029448725.1. Lineage (NCBI taxonomy): Eukaryota > Metazoa > Chordata > Actinopteri > Salmoniformes > Salmonidae > Salvelinus > Salvelinus fontinalis. The sequence goes on from NC_074669.1 coordinate 50,279,107, forward strand.
TAACTATAATATTTCCTGACAAGATAGAACTGCCAAAGGGGGCGGAGTTAGCCTGCAGAGTTCTGTTTTACTATCCAGGTCTGTACCCAAACAATTTGAGCTTCTACTTTTAAAAATCCACCTTTCCTCTCACCGTTGCCACTTGCTATAGACCACCCTCTGCCCCCAGCTGTGCCCTGTACACCATATGTGAATTGATTGCCCCCATCTATCTTCAGAGCTTGTGCTGCTAGGTGACCTAAACTGGGACATGCTTAACACCCCATCCATCCTACAATCTAAGCTTGATGCCCTCAATCTCACACAAATTATCAATGAACCTACCAGGTACATCCCCAAATCCGTAAACACGGGCACCCTCATAGATATCATCCTAACCAACTTGCCCTCCAAATACACCTCTGCTGTCTTCAACCAAGATCTCAGCGATCATTGCCTACATCCGTAATGGTTCTGCGGTCAAACGACCACCCCTCATCACTGTCAAACACTCCCTAAAACACTTCAGGCGAGCAGGCCTTTCTAATCGACCTGCCCGGGTATCCTGGAAGGATATTGACCTCATCCCGTCAGTAGAGGATGCCTGTTTATTCTTTAAAAGTGCCTTCCTCACCATCTTAAACAAGCATGCCCCATTCAAAAAATGTAGAACCAGGAACAGATATAGACCTTGGTTCACTCCAGACCTGACTGCCCTTGACCAGCACAAAATCATACTGTGGCGTACTGCATTAGCATCGAATAGCCCCCGTGATTTGCAACTTTTCAGGGAAGTTAGGAACCAATATACACAGGCAGTTAGGAAAGCTAAGGCGAGCTTTTTCAAACAGAAATGTGCATCCTGTAGCACAAACTCAAAAAAGTTCTGGGACACTGTAAAGTCCATGGAGAATAAGAGCACCTCCTCCCAGCTGCCCACTGCACTGAGGCTAGGAAACAATCTCACCACCGATAAATCCACTATAATTGAGAATTTCAATAAGCATTTTTCTACGGCTGGCCATGCTTTCCACAAGGCTACCCCTACCCCGGTCAACAGCCCTGCACCCCCCACAGCAACTCGCCCAAGTGTCCCCCATTTCTCCTTCACGCAAATACAAATAGCTGATGTTCTGAAAGAGCTGCAAAATCTGGACCCCTACAAATCAGCCGGGCTAGGCAATCTGGACCCTCTCTTTCTAAAATGATCTGCCGAAATTGTTGCAACCCCTATTACTAGCCTGTTCAGCCTCTCTTTCGTATCGTCTGAGATTCCCATAGATCGGAAAGCTGCTGCGGTAATCCCCCTCTGCAAAGGGGGAGACACTCTAGACCCAAACTGCTACAGACCTATATCTATCCTACCCTGCCTTTCTAAGGTCTTAGAAAGCCTTCAACCGATCGCTGCACCCTGCACCTGCCCATCCGTCCATCACTACTCTACGACGATTCTGACTTAGAATATATGGACAACTACAAATACCTAGGTGTCTGGTTAGACTGTAAACTCTCCTTCCAGACTCACATTAAGCATCTCCAATCCAAAATTAAATCTAGAATCGGCTTCCTATTTCGCAACAAAGCATCCTTCACTCATGCTGCCAAACATACCCTCGTAAAACTGACCATCCTACCGATCCTCGATTTTGGTGATGTCATTTACAAAATAGCCTCCAACACTCTACTCAACAAACTGGATACAGTCTATCACAGTGCAATCCGTTTTGTCACCAAAGCCCCATATACTACTCACCACTGCGACCTGTACACTCTCATTGGCTGGCCTTTGCTTCATACTCGTCGCCAAACCAACTGGCTCCTGGTCATCTACAAATCTTTGCTAGGTAAAGCCCTGCCTTATCTCAGCTCACTGGTCACCATAGCAGCACCCACCCGTAGCATGCGCTCCAGCAGGTATATTTCACTGGTCATCCCCAAAGCCAACTCCTCCTTTCCTTCCAGTTCTCTGCTGCCAATGACTGGAACGAACTGCAAAAATCACTGAAGCTGGAGACTCATATCTCCCTCACTAACTTTAAGCACCAGCTGTCAGAGCAGCTCACAGATCCCTGCACCTCTACATAGCCCATCTGTAAATAGCCCATCCAGCTACCTCATCCCCATACTGTATTTATTTATTTATCTTGCTCCTTTGCACCCCTGTATCTCTACTTGCACATTCATATTTTGCACATCTATCACTCCAGTGTTTAATTCGCCACCATGGCCTATTTATTGCCTTACCTCCCTTTCTTACTTCATTTGCACACACTGTATATAGACTTTTTCTACTGTATTATTGACTGTATGTTTGTTTATTCCATGTGTAACTCTGTGTTGTTGTATGTGTCAAACTGCATTGCTTTATCTTGGCCAGGTCGCAGTTGTAAATGAGAACTTGTTCTCAACTAGCCTTCCTGGTTAAATAAAAAAGAATTAAACATTGAAATAGAGATGCGGTAGTCCCAGAGTTAATGATCCAAGGTCAGTTTTGCATTTCATCTCTTTCTTCCTCTGTTTTTATAATGCACAACAGATGTGCATTGAAGTACACATTGAACTTGTATTTATAATATTACAATTATATTTATGCATGTATTTATAACACTTGGAGAATGAACTTCTTTCAATAAAGTGTGTCACATCCCGTCAGTAGATGACCAACTTGCATACTGGTTGAAATTAAGTGTCATTTGATGAAATACTACACCTATCCTGTGTTTATCAGATCAATGCAGGTGAAGGGCATTAGATATTGTGATGCACCGGTTTTAGAGTATTTACATGATGCATAGGAAGTGTAGTGTACAGTTTTTTTTGAATTATATTTCTGTATATATGAATTACAAAGCAGCCTTTAACTAGTTAAATCCTGTTTCTAGTCTATTAGTTACAATTTGTAACCATTGATGTCCCAGGACCAAAATTGGTAAACACTGTTGAAGTGTATAATTGCAATACATACATGCAGACAGTGTCATTCAAAGACTGGAATTTGATATGACTGAAAAATAATCTCAATGACATTCATACCCGAACTGCACCTTTATTTGCCAAGGTAGAGTACATGATCAGTGAGAATAATAAATGTACAGGCTACAATGTGGGGATCTCATGCATAGTAATAACTACATGTATATACGCCTTGCATCCTTGGTGTAACCAATGTGAAATGGCTAGCTAGTTAGCGGGGTGCGCGCTAATAGTGTTTCAATCGGTGATGTCACTCGCTCTGAGACCTTGAAGTAGTTGTTCCCCATGTGTGGAGCGATGGGTAACGATGCTTCGTGGGGTGCAGTTGTTGATGTGTGCAGAGGGTCCCTGGTTTGAGCCCCAGGTAGGGGCGAGGAGAGGGACGGAATACTGTTACATTGGCACAAAGTTATATTATATTCTACTCAATCCATGGGCTTCATTAATGTCACCTAGACTGTTTTGAAGTTGATACAACTGGCTATGATAGCGGAGGTTCATAGCTAGGTTCTGAACTAATATGTATGCCAAATGTTTGGGTCCATACGCAGATCGGCTAGATAGCTAGCTACACATCCATAGGCATACAGGTATTTTTATAATCCACTGCACAATAAGCAAGAACATAGTTAGCTAGTTACGTTATTTAATCTATCTGCATTTCATGGCAAATATCAGCAAGGCAAGCTTACAAAATTGTACATTCAAATTGCAGTAAATACTTTAGCTAGTTAGATTCTTTACATCCACTGTTTCACAAGACGACAGCCTGATTTGCTGGTTGTTTCAGGAGTCCCTAAAACAATAAACAACCAGAATTACAATGTCATAATCATGTGACAAAACCCATAAGGCTAGCCAGCTAACGTTAGCTGGCTAATGTTAGCTAGTCAGCTAGCTTGCTAAATCGCGATTTTCGTAAATTAACTTATTGGTAAAAAAAAATATGCATAATCGTTTGTCTCTACATTAACTAACATATTCCTGTCAAAGGTACATTTTTTTGCATGATTCGGGAAGGCACATTTCAGTTGAAGTCATAGGTATCCCTCCCTTTCCCAATGTGTCTGGTTTCTCTGTCCTGATAACATCCGCCTGAGCTCGCATAGAAGTAGTCCTACCTGGCCTGCTGCGTAAATAGCCCATTTGGGATATTTGATTTCTGATTATCTTAACTCACCCCATCCACCACTAAAAAGCTGAGTTGATATTTTTTATATCCATTGTGAATTATAAAAGTTCCTCACAGTATTAGAAAAATATTTTCAACACTCTCCAGGTTTCGCTAATCACCAAGTCTTGATGTGAAAGAACAAAATATCATGATCCCATATAACCAGCGGCAACATCCTAAAAAAAACAGCTGTCTGTCCCATGCTCACTGGTGCAGGAAAGTCTGAGGGCCCGGAATAAGATAGTTGATACAATGTTGCAAGTTCGCTAGCTACAGCTTCAGGCCTGACCCAATTGACAGATTTGTTTTATTTGTTATTATTATTTATTGAACAAGGCAAGTCAGTTAAGAACAAATTCTTATTTACAATGATGGGCCTACCCCAGACTCCCGATCACAGCCGGTTGTGATACAGCCTGGGATTGAACCAGGGTCTGTAGTGATGCCTCTAGCACTGAGATGCAGTGCCTTAGACCTCACTAGTGGCAGAGAGATGAATGCGATTGAAAGAACCGTAATTTTCATCGGGATATTTTCTACTGTTTTTATTTGTTGGCTTTAGGCCTATGTATTTTACTTAGTTTAGGACGGAAGTTATAGGCCTACTGCTGCATTGGCCTATAGGCACTAATTTCTTTAACCACCAATGAATGGTTCAATGTCTCCATATGGCAGAGGCTGGTTCTCTAACATTAGTTGCATTTTAACTTTTAGATTTGTATCATTTTAATTTAGGTTAGGATTAACCACGTGACAATAATTTTGAGAAACGAAAACATTATTATTCAAATGCGCATATTAAAATAATCATAGCTGGCACACAGATCGGTAGAAACAGTAGGATAAATTGTAAGCTTCCCCGAACTTGAAACTCATGAGCCACCTATGGTCTTTGCAATAACACCCATTTAAAAAATAGGAGGTCCCGTGAAACACATTGGAGGACCCGTGAAAAAAACATGCCAAATCAAATGCCCATCCAACTGATTCATTCTGGCGCTGGCCCTGCAGACATCCAAACTAGATGATTTAATTCCAGACGTTATGAGCCTGTCCTCCCTGATTTCACCCTGCACCAGCCTTCACTGGATCCTGCACTCTTAAGCTAATTGCACACACCTGTTTGTTTGAAAGGACTTGGATGGACCTGTTGAACTGTAAACAAATTCTTAGAATTTTTGAAAACGGTGGATGGGAGGAGGAGAGACGTTCTCGGTTGAACTGTGTAAGGAGGCAACTAGAAATGAATGAGACCGATTGTTTGACCACAAGTGAGAGTTTGATATCGTTGAATCTTGTTTTGCTATTGCAGAAATGTGGTAAGAGATTAATGGGAAATGGTGGTGAGTAGTGCGGATGAAATGTAGAAAAAGTTGGCGAAGCAACAGCTGTGCTGGAATGAGAACAATATGGGTGTCAGTTCTGACAGTATGGAGGATGAGGGTCACGGGTCAGAATGGTCGGTAGTGGAAGAAGAGATCATGCTATAGAAAGCAGTGGATCGTCTAGTAAAGAAAGCCTAAAGAGGGCCAAGGTAGGAAGCAGGAGTAGTGATGTGGAAAGTGGTGATAGTGTTTGATTACACCACAGGGTGTAAATGAGACCCTATCTAACTAACTAATGCCTTGGTGAAGTGATATTAGCTTGGTTCATTGGAGCTGGTAGATTGTTAATATTGTGTGGTAGCCAGGCTAAGCAAGCGTAGATTTTGAAAATGGAAAAACTTAATGGGAAGAAGATTAAAAGCCATGTCCCTGGTGCTTATGCTAGGTTAAGGGGAGTCATCGCTGGTTTCCCAATATCTATGTCCACAGATGATATTAAAGAAAATGTGAAGGGAGGCAGAGTGATTGAAGCCAAAAGGTTGATCAGTAGGAAAGAGGGTCAAAGAAGTGAACGCTAATCGGTTTGAGAAAGTCTTGCTGGGCAAAGATTCCTCAGTTTCAATGTTAGAGAATTTGTCCCATATGCCTGCAGTGTTTTAAATAACAAATAATGAGACATGTATTTTTGGGCATTTGATTTGGCATGTTTTTTCACGGGACCTCCTATTTTTTAAATGGGTGTTATTGCAAAGACCATAGGTGGCTTGTGAGTTTCAAGTTCGGGGAAGCTTACAATTTATCCTACTGTTTCTACCGATCTGCGTGCCAGTTATGATTTATGTTAATATGCGAATTTGAATAATAACGTTCACAGACCCTGGTTCGATCCCAATCTGGATCACAACCGGCCGCGATCGGGAGTCCCATAGGGTGGCGCACAATTGTCCCAGCATCGTCCGGGTTAGGGGAGAGTCTGGCAGGGGTAGGCCCGTCATTGTAAAATAATCAGTCAACTGGGTCAGGCCTGAAGCTGTCGCAAGCTAACTTGCAACATTGTATCAACTAGCTTATTCCGGGCCCTCAGACTTTCCTGCAACAGTGAGCTCGGGACAGACAGCTGGTTTAAAAAAACAAAAACAGTTTCCACTGGGATGGGATCATCGGATCATGATATTTTGCTCTTTCAAAATCGAGGCTTGGTGATTAGCATGAGGTGAAGAAAAAATGACAGAAGCTCAGCTTATTAGTGGTGGACGTGGTGAGTTACTCAGCCTTGTCTCAGGGTGGTAAGTTGGTGGCTGAAGATATACCTCTAGTGGTGTGGGAGCTGTGCTTTGGCATAGTGGGTGGGGTTATATCCTGCCTGGTTGGCCCTGTCCGGGGGTATTGTCGGATGGGGGCACAGTGTCCCCCGACCCCTCCTGTCTCAGCCTCCAGTATTTATGCTGTAATAGTTTGTCGGGGGGCTAAGGTCAGTCTGTTATGTCTGGAGTATTTCTCCTGTCTTATCCGGTGTCCTGTGTGAATTTAAGTATGCTCCCTCTAATTCTCTCCCTCCTCTCCCGGAGGACCTGAGCCCTGAGACCATGCCTCAGGACTACCTGGCCTGATGACTCCTTGCTGTCCCCAGTCCACCTGGTCATGCTGCTGCTCCAATTTCAACTGTTCTGCCTGTGGCTATGGAACCCTGACCTGTTCACCGTACGTGCTACCTTGTCCCGAACCTGCTGTTTTCGACTCTCTCTCTACCGCACCTGCTGTCTCTAACTCTGAATGATCAGCTATGTAAAGCCAACTGACATTTACTCCTGAGGTGCTGACCTGTTGCAACCTCTACAACCACTGTGATTGTTATTATTATTATTCATCTATGAACGTTTGAACATCTTGGCCATGTACTGTTATAATCTCAACCCGGCACAGCCAGAAGAGGACTGGCCACCCCTCAGAGCCTGGTTCCTCTCTAGGTTTCTTCCTAGGTTCCTGCCTTTCTAGGGAGTTTTTCCTAGCCACCATGCTTATACATCTGCATTTTCTGCTCTTTGGGGTTTTAGGCTGGGTTTCTTTATAGCACTTTGTGACATCGGCTGATGTAAAAAGGGCTTTATAAATGCATTTGATTGATTGATGTAGTTGCTCAGTGTAAAGGAAAGAAAAGATGTGCCAAGTGTGGAGGAGCACATGATTACAGTGAATGTGGAAGCAATGTGAAAGTTAAGTGCTGTAATTGTGGGGGTGAACACAGTGCAGCATTTGGTGGATGCCAGGTACAGAGAGAGGCTAGAGCCGCTCAGAGATATAGGATCAGTCATGATGAATTGCATGCAGAGGCCATAAAACAGATAGATAGAATTACAATGCAGAATGATGGAGCTTATATGGATGTACCTGTAATAAGTGGACCTACTGTCGGGGCTGGTGCTTCTGATAGTTCTGGCATGGTTTTGAGACCTGTTCAGAAATTTTGTGCCCATGAATGTGCAGGGTCAAGTTGACTTAATAGATTTTGTTGGTAAGGTTATCAATACGACTTGGGTTGTGGAAAGCAAAAATACCAGGTCGAAGGTTATTCTGGAGATGGCAAAATAGATATTTGGGGCAACAGATGTTACTGTTGAATGTTTCAGCATGACATAGATCAAGTTTAATGGGAGTGGTAGAAGTTTAGGGATTTATTTGGTTTGGAATTATATTTTTATGGGTGTACAGAATTGGGCAGATCATGATTGATCGTGTGTTCCAGCACAGTAGGTGCACTTAAACGATTGTTTGCGGACCGCCATGATATCATACTTTTGTTTACTTTCAAATTCTTCTATGTATACTTTTCGTGGATAACGTAAGCGTAGTTTATTGCAAAAGTATATTATTTTGGGTAGGTTGCAACTGATGTAAAAATATTGAACATCTTCTAATTAGCATTAGCTCCACCGTCATCTGTCATATGCATGCAACAGGAGAGCTAAACGTCTCATTCTTTTCATTTAGTTCTAACCTAGGCAAATAAGAACATTTACAATGTAAATTGCAGTCCTGTCTAAAAATTTGCCCTAATTTAATTCAGCCATTTATTTATGGCAATTGAAGACCAAATACTTATTTTCCACCATAATTTGCAAATAAATTCATAAAAAATCATACAATGTGATTTTCTGGATTTTTGTTTCTCATTTTGTCTGTCAAAGTTGAAGTGTACCTATGATGAAAATTACAGGCCTCTCTCATCTTTTTAAGTGGGAGAACTTGCACAATTGGTGGCTGACTAAATACTTTTTTGCCCCACTGTATGTGTTTGGTGCTTCATGGGCATGTTTTTATTAAATTAACAAAATACCTATGTACTGTATATTATGATGCAAGAAGGCTGCAAGATACAGCTCATCAACATGCCAGCCTAGGTTTCACACCTGCGGTTTTCTTCCATTACTTGTTTTTCTTTTGTTCCTATTTGAAATGGACTGCACTCAGGCAACCACTTTATCAGTTGGTATCCCAATGTGCTCAATAATTCGAAGGTAGTCTCTTCAGTCTTCTTACAGCAGCTGTCAGCATGCAGAGCGCTTTGAGTCTGGCGAGAGATTACTTCCAACGTGACTTTTCAACCATCAATTGATTAAATGACAATTGGGTTGTTGAGTTAAGTGCAGTTGCATTAAGTGCAGCTTGGAAGTTATCTTATTCAAATAGCTGCTATTTCAAAAGGGAATCATCGATTGTAATTTGAACATTTTTAGTGATGAAACAAACCTGATAACATATTTTTGCTATGTTCAGAGTGAGTTAGGATCACCTATGAGTTGGGATCACCACCTAGGTACTGCTGCTGTGAAGTTCTATAAGGGACTTTTCAGAAGGTCTGTTGCTCCGAAGGTTCTGCAGCCAATCAGAGCAGCAGAATGTGTTCCATTCAATACATCCAGGTGAATTCCTGAAATTTGTGCTATCTCTACGGGGCCTGTCCATCTTTATGAATACAGCCATTGTGATTGAGACCCACCCATGGACCGACCCCGAGGCAAGGACTTCATTACCTATCGAGTGTACACTCTTCGACTCCATCGGAGAGACACACACTGAGCGGCAGTATTTAGAAAAATATATATTTAACCCCCCCACCCCCTCCCCAAATTCCTTCAAACAGACGGCCCCTAATGAACTCGGCGGATTGCCCTCGCAAGTGCTCTCCGCACACAATACTACACCTAATGAGTAATGTATGCAAAGAATACGCAGTTGGTATGTGCCAGGAAGTGCCTTGCATGCAAATGAGGTCCCAACTCATTCATTAAATGCCTCAGCTATTAAAAGTGGTCTGATTTGCTTTCTCTCTTACTGTTCCGAGAGCCGCAACCTGGCGGTATTTAGCTAAATGCCCAGAGTGTGTTCCAGGGCGTCTTGTATAATGAGGAGAATGTTGACGGGATACTAGGTGGGTGGTTAACTCTGACGGTTTGCCACTCACACATAACAGTAACAATAACGCAGAGGTGCCATGCCAATCAATGATACAAGACGTTCATTTGGGTCTTCCTGGTAATAATCTTCCTGTCCACATACAGGTGGTGTTTTAGTTAAGTGTCATCCCTGACCCCCAAATGGTAATTAGCTGGTTGTAAAAGAAACCATGCAATTACCAGGCTATGTGTTTTTCTGATTGCTCTGCGTTCCCTCTGTATGTATGGCTCTTATGTATGACCCAAAGTGGCAGAGATTGCTCATAATTGCTTTGACAGTCTTGACTCTACCTGACAGTGCAACAAGGTATGATTGTCACATGCGCCATGAATGAATACATATGAGAGAGGTAGAGCGAGAGAGTCCGAGAGGTGTTGAGATGGGTAACTCAAGGGAGGTGTATGGGCGAGAGTGAGAGAATGCGATAAAACAGAGGCCTTGGCAATATGCAATTTGCATGAGGTAGTATTGTTTTTAATGGAACCACTGTCTCTCAGAGTTGCCCTGGGAATGGGGAAAAAAGAGTGGGGTATGAAAAACACTGGAGGAGCTCGGCTCTCCTTTTTCAAGACAGTTTAAGATGATTTCTTCTTGCAATGGGGAAAAGGTTTCATTTTTTCACCCTTGCTCGGATGCTGGTGTTGACTACAGAGCAAGTCTTCCACAGAGAACAAGCTATCGTTTCTCCTGTCTGTGACACCTTGCTAGAACAAATGTTCAGAACCGTTTAAATGAGAGGAATCGAGCACTTATGCTCCTAAAACGAGTGGTTTGAAATGCATTTGTTTCCTTTTCCTACACTAGTAAAAGCTTGTAGGTGTTGATGGAATTTATAGGTTTAGATGAATGACTAGAACATTCCACCCTGAAGCCATCTAATTGTATGAAATTGATTAGAATCATAAAATTAGAATCAATTACGTGTGTAGTTTTAGTCATGATGTGTGTAGTTTTAGTCATGATGTGTGTAGTTTTAGTCATGATGTGTGTAGTTTTAGTCATGATGTGTGTAGTTTTAGTCAGAATTAGGGTAAAACAATATAACAATATGTCTCTAAAGTGTCTTAAACACAGACTGTCTGTCTGAGCAAGATTCGGTGCCGAGCTTGGCTGGGGCCCACAGAGAGTACTTCCCAGGGTCTCCCTATCTTGAGGGAGAACGGGGAGTGATTTTCACGTCTCTGTAATCTATGTCGGCTGGGTAGCAGGACAGTGTGTGCGTAGGATACCTTAATGTTGTGTGTGAAGGTATGTGCTTAAGAAGCCAGTATAAAATGAATGGTTTTGTATAACTAAAACTTTCTGACTATTGTAGCTGGGCCTCCATCTGATTCATTTCAACCAGTTTCTTACAAATCCTGGGTTTCAGACTGAGTAGTTCATTGAATTGGGTTTATGAACATTGAGAATATAATTCTCGTAACAGTAGGCCTATGATGTATTTGGACAATGACAACCGTAAGTGTAGTCTAGTGGCGGTCAGTGCCATTTCAGATGAGTAGGGACAGTGTTTTTTTCATGAACATGGCCTTATTTAAATTACAGCGTATTGGATGATTTCTTCATATTCCATTCACCCAGTTCAATATAACATTGATAGGTTTAGGCTACTACATGATACTCAAATTGTCCCTATACCCATCGTGAGGTTGCTACAACCTAGCCTATTCATTCGTTTATAATGTAGGTGCACACAGGTCGAGAGACACATTTGATGTGACAGACAGTGACACATGGACAGACGGTGACATTCAGTACCGCCTTGCACACTCTTGTCTGCATCTACCTGATAGTGGGTGTAATCATTAGTCCAAAAGTTGCAAACAAAAGTTTATATTGGACAAATTCAGGTATGTTTATCCCCATTTTGTTCCATTTGCTTCTGTTTAAGAACTTTTTTTAAACAGAATCGGCAGAATGAATACACCTCTGATCCCGCGTAAACTGTAACGGCTGCTCTCCTCCTCTTCGTCTGAAGAGGAGGACGTCTAACGTGAAGAACGCATGAAACAGGAAACAGACTACATAAACCAACCAACAAACGAACAAACAAACCGAAAACAGTCCCGTGTGGCGCAAAGACACAGACACAGGAGACAGGAGACAACCACCCACAAACAAACAATGTGAAAACACTTACCTTAATATGGCTCTCAATCAGAGGAAATGAAAACCACCTGCCTCTAATTGAGAGCCATATCAGGTCACCCTTATACAAACATAGAAACACATAACATAGACTACCCACCCAAACTCACGCCCTGACCGTCAAACACATACAAAATAACAGAAAACCGGTCAGGAACGTGACATAAACACAGTTCACAGTTTCATAGCAGCCACATTGTATTCCTTTTTGCATTTATGTTATGCGCTCTCCTCCTTTCACCTCTTCCATTTTGCTTGTGGACTTTAATGCACAACACATCAACTGTATGTGACCAGGTGAAAAACCTTTCCAAGCCAAACCGCTACACACAGCCTACATCGTTGTCACCATATTAGCTAAAGTAACGTCATAGTCAGCATAGCTAATAGAACGTACGCGTTAGTAAACCTGCTACAATCATGCAGTAATGTTACAGTGTACAGTCAGTAAGCAGTTACACGGATGGGCACCGGTGGCAATACATTTGTAAAACTTACCTTGACTTGGAAGAGTTCCAGTGTTGTGTTGGAAAGTCATAGCCAGTTAGCTAACATAGCATCCCTCTGTTTGAGCAGGGTGTTTCAGTAGGCTAAACTAGCTAGCTGCATTTGCTATCTAAGTAACTTAAATGGAAAGTGAGAAAAAAATGACTCTATTTCCCTCTTGCTTCTCCTTCATTAAGGAAGAAATTCCTTTGTTCAAAACTGTTTAAGTATTTTCTTTCCCTCTCTTTGAGTCAACTTCTCACCACATTTTATGCAGTGCAGTGCTAGCTAGCTACAGCTTATGCTTTCAGTACTAGACAAATTCTCTGATCCTTTGAGTGGACATGTCAGTTCATGCTGCAAGAGCTCTGATAGGTTGGAAGACATCCTCCGGAAGTTCTCATAATTACTGTGAGAACCATGAGCCTCCTAGGTTTCGTATTGAAGTCAATGTACTCAGAGGAGGACGGAAGGTAGCTGTCCTCCGGCTAAAACCAGAGTGCTACAGTACAGAGTGCTGTTGAAGCTACTGTAGACCTTCTTTGCAAAATAGGGTGTTTTAAAAAAGCGCAAACCACTGCTTTTAATCAGGACAAGGTGACCGGAAACATGACCGAATACGCGGTGTAGCAGTGTAGCAGTGTAGCAGTGTAGCTATTCCCTCCGCAAGGCAATCAAACAAGCTAAGCGTCAGTTTAGAGACAACGTAGAGTCGCAATTCAACAGCTCTGACACGAGAGGTATGTGGCAGGGTCTACAGTCAATCACGGACTATTAAAGGAAAACCAAAACCTGCGGGCTCTCCTTCACTGCAGCCGACGTGAGCAAAACATTGAAACGTGTCAACCCTCGCAAGGCTGCAGGCCCACACGGCATCCCCAGCCGCGTCCTCAGAGCATGCGCAGACCAGCTGGCTGGTGTGTTTGCGGACATATTCAATCAAACCTTATCCCAGGCTGCTGTCCCCACATGCTTCAAGAGGGCCACCATTGTTCCTGTTCCCAAGAAAAATAAGGTAACGGAGCTAAATGCTTATCGATCCGTAGCACTAACGTCCGTCATCCTGAAGTGCTTTGAGAGACTAGTCAAGGACCATATCACCTCCACCCTACCTGACACCCTAGACCCACTCCAATTTGCTTACCGCCCCAACAGGTCCACAGACGACGCAATTGCAATCACACTGCACACTGCCCTAACCCATCTGGACATGAGAATGCTGTTCATCGACTACAGCTCAGCATTTAACACCATAGTACCTTCCAAACTCGTCATTAAGCTCAAGACCCTGGGTCTCGACCCCGCCCTGTGCAACTGGGTCCTGGACTTCCTGACGGGCCGCCTCCAGGTGGTGAGGGAAGGTAACAACATCTCTACCCCGCTGATCCTCAACACTGGGGCCCCACAAGGGTGCGTGCTCAGCCCTCTCCTGTACTCCCTGTTCACCCACGACTGCGTGGCCATGCACGCCTCCAATTCAATCATCAAGTTTGTAGACGACACTTCAGTGGTAGGCTTGATTACCAACAATGATGAGACGGCCTACAGGAAGGTGAGGGCCCTCGGAGTGTGGTGTCAGGAAAATAACCTCAAACTCAACGTCAACAAAACAAAGGAGATGATCGTGGACTTCAGGAAACAGCAGAGGGAGCACCCCCGCTAGCAACATCGATGGGACAGTAGTGGAGAGGGTAGAAAGTTTTATGTTCCTTGGCTTACACATCACGGACAAACTGAAATGGTCCAACCACACAGACAGCGTGGTGAAGAAGGCGCAGCAGTGCCTTTTCAACCTCAGGAGGCTGAAGAAATTCGGCTTGTCACCAAATACACTCACAAACTTGTACAGATGCACAATCGAGAGCATCCTGTCGGGCTGTACCGCCTGGTACGGCAACTGCTCTGCCCATAACCGTAAGGCTCTCCAGAAGGTAGTGAGGTCTGCACAACGCATCACCGGGGGCAAACTACCTGCCCTCCAGGACACCTACACCACCTGATGTCACAGGAAGGCAAAAAAGATCATCAAGGACAACAACCACCCGAGCCACTGCCTGTTCACCCCGCTATCATCCAGAAGGCGAAGGCACGCCCTGACCTTAGAGATCCTTATTATTCTCTATGTTTGGTTAGGTCAGGGTGTGACTCTGGTGGGAAAGTCTAGGTTTTCAATTTTTTGTGGTTTTGGCTGAGTATGATTCCCAATCAGAGGCAGCTGTCTATCGTTGTCTCTGATTGGGGATCATATATAAGTTGTCATTTTTATTTTGGGGTTTTGTGGGATCTTGTTTTCTGTATAGTTTATTTTGCCTTACAGGACTGTGCGCTTTCGTTTTTGTCGTTGTTATTTTGCTTTTGGTGTCATCAATAAAATAGAACGATGTGCGCCTACCACGCTGCACCTTGGTCCGGTCATTCCACGAACGAGAGCCGTAACACAGTACAGGTGCATCAAAGCAGGGACCGAGAGACTGAAAAACAGCTTCTATCTCAAGGCTGCCAACATACTGACTCAACTTTAATAATGGAAAAATGTATGTAATAAATGTATCACCAGCCACTTTAAACAATGCCACTTCATATAATGTTTACATACCCTACATTACTCATCTCATATGTATATACTGTACTCTATACCATCTACTGCATCTTGCCATCTTGATGTAATGTATCACTAGCCACTTTAAACAATGCCACTTTTATATGTTTACGTATCCTACATTACACATCTCATATGTATATACTGTACTCTATACCATCTACTGCATCTTGCCTATGCCGTTCTATACCATCACTCATTAATATAGTTTGTTTATGTACATATTCATATTCGTTCCTTTACACTTGTGTGTGTGTGTATAAGGTAATTGTTGTGAAATTGTTAGGTTAGATTACTCGTTGGATATTACTGCATTGTCGGAACTAGAAGCACAAGCATTTCACTACTCTCGCATTAACATCTGCTAGCCATGTGTATGTGACAAATATTATTTTATTTTATTTATTTGGTGACGTAATCATATTAAGTACTTCACTTTTTAAACATTTTAAAATTACAGTTTTTATGAAATTCGCTGAGGATGGTCCTCTCCTTCCTCCTCTGAGGAGCCTCCACTGGTGTAGTCACTTTTGTTTTGGATTTTACCGTTTCGGATTTCACTGAATCCGATGATAGATGTGCGTAGTTCCCCCCACATTCTACTATGTTTTAAAATTTTTTACAATTATATATTGACATTATGTAACATTGAAATAAATGTGTGTTTCTGTGGCATGAGGCAGCTTGATGTACAAGTACACAACACTATTCCCATGCCATTAAAAAAGGAAAGTTACATGAAAGTTATGTCTCCTTATCGTCTAATCATTAGACCCTTCTTTCTAAACGGTGAATGGGGGCCTGTGGAGTTGTTTTCTTACACTTCTCCATAGTAGAATGTGTAATGATTGCTGGAGAACGGCTGTCCCGCTGTGCAATGATGTCCCAACCACCTGGTGATGAGTGCACTCCTTGGAACCTCTCCCAGTGTGTGTGTATATGCGTGTGCGCCATTCTGTTGTGTGTATGTACTACTGGGGATTCTGACACTGACATTCTCAGGAATGGGTTGCCATAGAAATACATTTCGAGCAGTTGATACTGCACAAATAGGTATTAGGATGCAACTAAGGGTACAGTTTAATGCGATCGTTTGTAAATATTTATTCAGCTCAAGGTTGAATAACTTTTTACATGTATACATTTCCCCAATGTTAGATAAAAACATAGTTCCGCTTTGCTGAGGTGAAAAGGTGTCTCACTACTGGCTTAACTAAGCCCCTCTCCCAAAAAGAGCAGTTCCATCTTAATATCAAACCAAGTGGCATGCCTGTCTGTTTTTCAAATTCATTACTAGGCCTTTAACCTAGAGTATGTTGACCTATTGGTCTTTTATTGCTCTAGGGGATGGTCTTTTGGCAAAGTTGAGGCTAATACAGGAAGCAACGTAATCCATATTTTGTTCACAAAGGCCTAGGGCTGTCAGACTTGAGAATAGCCATTAAGCTTCTCTTCGCAGCAGGTGCCTAGCTCTCACTCTGTTCCCATCACTCAAACTCAGTGGGTCTGCTACTCTACTCAAAGGTGACCAGAGAAAGATAATCCGGGACAATCCTTTGAGAGTTTGTGGAGCATCATCTTCTGAGAAGATGCCTGATCTGCCCAATCTATTAAAGGGTTCACAGAGCAAGGAACTGCACCTGCTGTCTGTAGATTGATCCAACCTGTGATTCATACTGTACCCCCTGTGGAGCCTAGGTGATTCACATCGGTTCTGTCCCAAATGGCACCCTATTCCCATATGAGGATGTTTAATGATGGGCTCTGGTCAAAAGTAGTGCACTATATAGGGAACAGGAAGTCCATTTGGGATGCACCCCATGTGACTCACCTGCTCTGATGGTGATAAAGGGGAAGGAGGAAGGAACATCTGCGATTCCCCTCGTAGGCCCTTCCTGGCTCCCCTGCAGTCTGGTATATCTCATCAAAAGACAAATGATCTCAGCCGTTGAATCCCTCTAAACATGTACTCACCTTCCAGTGCATTTAGTCTAATGAGCAGCTTCACATGTCTGGAAGGACCACTTCATGGTGCCTCAGTGTGTTAGTTTCCACTGCAGTTTGTGATGGTTAAGAACATTTTGTAAATGGAGTTTTGTGATGGTTTTGCAATGATTCACAGAGATCAAGTATTTTTATTTCATGGTACCATGCCTTGTAAAAACAGCTTATGGTCATGTCTTTCTTCACCATCAGCAGAGCGAAGGAGCAGATGAAATTCGGCACTGACGAATCCTAAGTACGGCTGACTTTCCTATTAGAGAAAGTAAATGGCCCAGGCACGGTTAAACGCCTTGCGAGGTGGAATTACGTCAACGTCTGATCAACAACACCATAAACACCAAAAGACAAGCCAGCAAGAGCAACCCTCAACTCCCCTCAAGGAGAGTGTCCATCTTTATTCCCCCCCCCCCCCCCCCCCCTGTCTGTCGGCTCCAATATTGTCCCAGAGTTTTGAGCCAGCATAGTTGTTGATTTAAAGCAGCTTCATTTATCATTGCCGTGGCAACTCGCGAGAGCTTTGAGGGGAGAAGGAGGGAGAAAAGGAGCGGGAGGGAGGGGAGCGCGAGGGGGGGGGAGAGAGAAAAAAGAGACAGTATTTTTTTTTATTATAAACTGTTTACTATCAGTCATTCATCCATGTTATGAGTCCATCACTCATTCCCACTTAGTGATCTCCCGATCGCATCAGAAATGAAATGGAGATGCACACTTGTTTTTCTGCTCGTCCCCCTCAAAAATACGTAATAATCAAAATGAATTTATTCCAACACGGTCTCTCTTTGGTGTGGAGAAAGGGAGAAACCCATATATTTCAATTGAATCGAATCACACTTGTTTTCCAAGGATAATAAAGATGTAAGAATGTTTGGATGCGTTTCGGTTATGTTCTCACCAGTATAATGATTGTTGTCCCTAGAGAAATAATAACTGCTGTGTTCATCTTTATGGCTGTAGTTGTTACACTAGTTGTATTGGTTTTTATAGTAAAAGAAGGAGTTATAATTGTATGGTTGTGTAAGGGTAGTTGGTACACTGTGATTGAGTTACAACTTTAGGTTTTGTAGTGATCGTTGTTACACTATAGGCATATTGGCTTTATAGTTGTGCAGTGAGCGTTGGTACACTGTAGTCATTGGTGTATAGTCACAGCACTTCTTTGAATAACCCAAGCATCCATTCAATGCATTTGTCCTCTCAGCTGAAAAGCCATCATTTATTAATACACCAGTGGTGCTCATTGAGGTGTGGGACACAAATCTCTCAACCCCCCCCTCAGACCAAATATTTGCCTTTACAATTCTTTCCCTCAAACTTCTTCTTCCTCAGAGATTGTTTACCCTCGAGGCAGCAGACATAGGTATCTCTTTCTTTCAAACTTTTTAAACATTTTGTTTTTAAATCCCTCAACTTTTTGTTTTTATGTTGCTTCTTAGAATGTATTGGCACCGTGTGCATATGAAAGGCATTCTGGTTTGCTTCCAGTGTTTGATTCTGATCTGTTCAGACAGTACACAGAGTTGTGATGCTTGTTGGTTTGGCATCTAAATTGTCATTGTGGGATTCATTAAAACACTCTTTGGGTGTGGCAGTTTTAAGAGAACACTTAGTGCAGTTCGGTTCAATAGCCAGTTACCCAAATAAACCATCTTAAAAAAGGACCAATAAAAATCTTGGAATTGACCGAACAACTTTGGCATTGTTGTTCTTTCGATTCTCATCAGAATCATCGATTGGATCGACAATCCAAATCTCATCTTTTGTGATCTTTGTCGTTAGACTTTTGTCCATACCTGCACTCTCTCTCTCTACCAACTCTCTACCAACTCTCCCTCTCCTCTAATTACAGTCATTCTGCAGTGTGGGCCCAGTGCCCACATTGATGCATGGAATTCATGTGCCACGGGAGCATGACAACTCTGCCCACAATACTCTGCGAAATTGAAACTTTATTTGAGTCTATCCTTGACGGGTTACTTTGGAATTAAATGAAATATAAATGCTGCCACGGTGAATTTTCAACAATTTCAAATTGACAAGAGCATGACCTCTACTATCTACAGACTGAATCTTTTTACATTTCAAAAGCCATACCATGGTGAGTTTACAAGTATTACAAAGTTCACTTGAAAATAAGGTCATTTTTGATATGCCATTATATCTTACACTATCAGTTGGTAAGGAAGAAGGCTAGCATTCATCCCAGTCTTAAGAATATCAAATTGTGTGCTAATACCGAGAACAATATTGGAAATGTGTTTCTATCACTTTCACGTGTCATCCTCTGGGGTTCTTTGTACTTTTATAAATGCTTTTAACTGTGAAACAAATATATAACAAGGTAAAGTATTTATAATTGATTCTCAATTACTACTTCCGGCGCCGACCGAGATGGCCGCCTCGCTTCGCGTTCCTTGGAAAATATGCAGTATTTTGTTTTTTTATGTGTTATTCTTTACATTGGTACCCCAGGTAATCTTAGGTTTCATTACATACAGTCGGGAGGAACTACTGAATATAAGAGCAACGTCAACTCACCACCGTTACAACCAGGAATATGACTTTCCCGAAACGGATCCAGTGTTTTGCCTTCCACCCAATACAATGGATCTGATCCCAGCCGGCGACCCTATGCGACGCCGTAAAAGGGGCAAACGTAGCGGTCTCCTGGTCAGGCTTCAGAGACGGGCACATCGCGCTCCACTCCCTAGCATACTACTCGCCAATGTCCAGTCTCTTGACAATAAGGTTGATGAAATCAGAGCAAGGGTAACATTCCAGAGAGACATCAGAGATTGTAACGTTCTCTGCTTCACGGAAACATGGCTAACTCAAGAGACGCTAACGGAGTCGGTGCAGCCAGCTGGTTTCTTCACGCATCGCGCCGACAGAAACATACATCTTTCTGGTAAGAAGAGGGGCGGGGGTGTATGCCTTATGATTAACGAGACGTGGTGTGATCATAACAACATACAGGAACTCAAGTCATTCTGTTCATCTGATCTAGAATTCCTCACAATTAAATGTCGACCGTTTTATCTACCAAGGGAATTCTCTTCGATTATAATCACAGCCGTATATATTCCCCCCCAAGCAGACACATCGATGGCCCTGAACAAACTTTATCTGACTCTTTGTAAACTGGAAACCACACACCCTGAGGCTGCATTCATCGTAGCTGGGGATTTTAACAAGGCTAATCTGAAAACAAAACTCCCTAAATTCTATCAGCATATCGATTGTGCTACCAGGGCTGGTAAAACCTTGGATCATTGTTATACTAACTTCCACGACGCATATAAGGCCCTCCCCCGCCCTCCTTTCGGAAAAGCTGACCACGACTCCATTTTGTTGCTTCCAGCCTACAAACAGAAACTAAAACAACAAGCTCCCTCGCTCAGGTCTGTTCAACGCTGGTCCGGCCAATCTGATTCCACGCTTCAAGACTGCTTCGATCACGCGGATTGGAATATGTTCCGGATTATGTCCAACAACAATATTGCCGAATACGCTGATTCGGTGAGCGAGTTCATTAGAAAGTGCATTGACGATGTCGTACCCACAGCAACGATTAAAACATTCCCAAACCAGAAACCGTGGATTGACGGCAGCATTCGCGTGAAACTGAAAGCGCGAACCACTGCTTTTAACCAGGGCAAGGTGACCGGAAACATGACCGAATACAAACAGTGTAGCTATTCTCTCCGCAAGGCAATCAAACAAGCTAAGTCCCAGTATAGAGACAAAATAGAGTCGCAATTCAACAGCTCAGACACAAGAGGTCTGTGGTAAGGTCTACAGTCAATCACGGATTACAAAAAGAAAACCAGCCCCGTCGCGGACCAGGATGTCTTGCTCCCAGACAGGCTAAATAACTTTTTTGCTCGCTTTGAGGACAATACAGTGCCACTGACACGGCCCGCTACCAAAACCTGCGGGCTCTCCTTCACTGCAGCCGAGGTGAGTAAAACATTTAAACGTGTTAACCCTCGCAAGGCTGCAGGCCCAGACGGCATTCCCATCCGCGTGCTCAGAGCATGCGCAGACCAGCTGGCTGGTGTGTTTACGGACATATTCAATCAATCCTTATCCCAGTCTGCTGTTCCCACATGCTTCAAGAGGGCCACCATTGTTCCTGTTCCCAAGAAAGCTAAGGTAACTGAGTTAAACGACTACCGCCCCGTAGCACTCACTTCCGTCATCATGAAGTGCTTTGAGAGACTAGTCAAGGACCATATCACCTCCACCCTACCGGACACCCTAGACCCACTTCAATTTGCTTACCGACCCAACAGGTCCACAGACGACGCAATCGCAACCACACTGCACACTGCCCTAACCCATCTGGACAAGAGGAATACCTATGTGAGAATGCTGTTCATCGACTACAGCTCAGCATTTAACACCATAGTACCCTCCAAACTCGTCATCAAGCTCGAGACCCTGGGTCTCGACCCCGCCCTGTGCAACTGGGTCCTGGACTTCCTGACGGGCCGCCCCCAGGTGGTGAGGGTAGGTAACAACATCTCCACCCCGCTGATCCTCAACACTGGGGCCCCACAAGGGTGCGTTCTGAGCCCTCTCCTGTACTCCCTGTTCACCCACGACTGCGTGGTCATGCACGCCTCCAACTCAATCATCAAGTTTGCGGATGACACTACAGTGGTAGGCTTGATTACCAACAACGACGAGACGGCCTACAGGGAGGAGGTGGGGGCCCTCGGAGTGTGGTGTCAGGACAATAACCTCACACTCAACGTCAACAAAACAAAGGAGATCATTGTGGACTTCAGGAAACAGCAGAGGGAGCACCCCCCTATCCACATCGACGGGACAGTAGTGGAGAAGGTGGAACGTTTTAAGTTCCTCGGTGTACACATCACGGACAAACTGAATTGGTCCACCCACACAGACAGCGTTGTGAAGAAGGCGCAGCAGCGCCTCTTCAACCTCAGGAGGCTGAAGAAATTCGGCTTGTCACCAAAAGCACTCACAAACTTCTACAGATGCACAATCGAGAGCATCCTGTCGGGCTGTATCACCGCCTGGTACGGCAACTGCTCCGCCCACAACCGTAAGGCTCTCCAGAGGGTAGTGAGGTCTGCACAACGCATCACCGGGGGCAAACTACCTGCCCTCCAGGACACCTACACCACCCGATGTCACAGGAAGGCCATAAAGATCATCGAGGACAACAACCACCCAAGCCACTGCCTGTTCACCCCGCTATCATCCAGAAGGCGTGGTCAGTACAGGTGCATCAAAGCAGGGACCGAGAGACTGAAAAACAGCTTCTATCTCAAGGCCATCAGACTGTTAAACAGCCACCACTAACATTTAGCGGCCGCTGCCAACATACTGACTCAACTCCAGCCACTTTAATAATGGGAATTGATGGAAATTATGTAAAAATGTACCACTATCCACTTTAAACAATATCACTTAATATAATGTTTACATACCCTACATTACTCATCTCATATTTATATGTATATACTGTACTCTATATCATCTGCTGTATCTTGCCATCTTTATGTAATACATGTATCACTAGCCACTTTAAACTATGCCACTTTATGTTTACATACCCTACATTACTCATCTCATACGTATATACTGTACTCTATACCATCTACTGCATCTTGCCTATGCCGTTCTGTACCATCACTCATTCATATATCTTTATGTACATATTCTTTATCCCTTTACACTTGTGTGTATAAGGTAGTAGTTGTGGAATTGTTAGGTTAGATTACTTGTTGGTTATTACTGCATTGTCGGAACTAGAAGCACAAGCATTTCGCTACACTCGCATTAACATCTGCTAACCATGTGTATGTGACAAATAACATTTGATTTGATTTGATTCACTGTAGATCCCATGTTTTGTGTGTGTGTATATAGTTATATTTATATATATACAACAAAAATATAAACACAACATGCAACAATTTCTAAGATTTTACTGAGTATCAGTTTATATTTTATTTTAATTTTAATTTCACCTTTATTTAACCAGGTAGACTAGTTGAGAACAAGTTCTCATTTGCAACTGTGACCTGGCCAAGATAAAGCATAGCAATTCGACACATAAAACAACACAGAGTTACACATGGAATAAACAAAACATACAGTCAATAATACAGTAGAAAAATAAGTCTATATACAATGTGAGCAATATAAGGAAATCAGTCAATTGAAATACATTCATTAGGCCCTAATCTATGGATTTCACATGACTGGGAATACAGATCTGCATCTGTTGGTCACAGATACATAAAAAAGGTAGGGGTAGGGATCAGAAAACCAGTCAGTATCTGGTGTGACCACCATTTACCTCATGCAGAGTGACACATCTCCTTCGCATAGAGTTGATCAGGCTGTTGATTGTGGAATGTTGACCCACTCCTATTCAATGGCTGTGCGAAGTTGCTGGATATTGGCGGGAACTGGAACACGCTGTCGTACACGTCAATCCAGAGCATCTCAAACAAGCTCAAATGGGTGACATGTCTGAGTATGCAGGCCATAGAAGAACTGGGACATTTTCAGCTTCTGGGAATTGTGTACAGATCCTTATGCCATGGGGCCGTGCATTATCATGCCGACAATGGTGACGGATGAATGGCACGACAATGGGCTTCAGGATCTCCTCACGGTATCTCTGTGTATTCAAATTGCCATTGATAAACTCTGTTCACAACGTTGATATCAGCAAACCGTTTGGCCACACGATGCCATACACACGGTCTGCCATCTGCCTGGTACAGTTGAAATTGGATTCATCTGTGAAGAGCACACTTCTCCTGCATGCCAGTGGCCATCAAAGGTGAACATTTGCCTACTGAAGTTGGTTACGATGTCGAACTGCAGTCAGGTCAAGACCCTGGTGAGGATGACGAGCATGCAGTTGGGCGTCCCTGAGACGTTTGTGCCAAAATTTGTACAGTTGTGCAAACCCACAGTTTCATCAGCTGTCCGGGTTGCTGGTCTCAGATGATCCTGCAGGTGAAGAAGCCGGATGTGGAGGTCCTGGGCTGGTGTAGTTACACGTGGTCTGTGGTTGTGAGGCCAGTTGGATGTACTGCCAAATTCTCTAAAACAACGTTGGAGGTGGGTTATGGTAGAGAAAGGGACATTCGATTCTTTGGCAACAGATCTGGTGGACATTCCCGTAGTCAGCATGCCAATTGCACAATCACTCAAAACATGAGACATCTGTGGCATTGGGATGTGTGACAAAACGGCACATTTTAGAGTGGCCTTTTATTGTCCCCAGCACAAGGTGCACCTGTGTAATGATCATGCTGTTCAGCCTCTTGATATGCCACACCTTTCAGCTGGATATAGAAATGCTTACTAACAGGGATGTAAACTAATTTGTGAGAGAAATAAGATTTTTGACCGTATAATAAATGTTGGTGATCTTTTATTACAGATCATGAAACATGGGACCAACACTTTGCGTTTATATTTTTGTTCAGTATAGTTTGTACTTTAGTTCTCAGATCATTTCAACGTTTTAGGAACCGTTTAACAATGAACTTGTCACGCCCTGGCCTTAGTATTCTTTGTTTTCTTTATTATTTTAGTTAGGTCAGGGTGTGACATGGGGAATGTATGTGTTTTTGGATTGTCTAGGGGTTTGTATGTTAAATGGGTCAGTGTCTTGTCTAGGTGTTTGTATGTCTATGGCTGCCTAGATTGGTTCTCAATTAGAGGCAGCTGTGGTTCATTGTCTCTGATTGAGAGCCATATTTAAGGCAGCCATAGGCATTGGGTTTTGTGGGTAATTGTCTATGTAGAACGTTTGTAGCTTTTGTATTTGCACTTACGTTTGTAGCTTCACGGTCGTTTGTTTTGTTTAGTTTGGTTATAAGTGTTCGTTTCGTGTTTCACTCGTCTCTAATAAAAGAGATGTATTTTTCACACGCTGCGCCTTGGTCCACTCATTATCCTCAAGACGATCGTGACAGAACGATCTAGAATCCCACAACGGATGATTAGTTTTCTTTACTTCTGAACATTGACTTCAAAAGACCAACTTGGATTCCCTGTTGCATTTCTGTTAAGAATGGTGCCATTACCTACATTGACCTGTTTGTTTTTTGTTTTTAGCCTCTCCTCTGTAATGCCTAATATTCCTCCTGTGTAACAGCGCTGACCCAGCAGCACGATGAGTCTGCTGTAAATAGAATACCACCGGTATCCCCCTGTGAGCTTGTCGAGAAGTACTCGCTTGTGCAAAGAAATCATTCATCTGAAAGCCTGACGTCTTTGTGCCTTTGATTGCCGTTTGTTAGACTTCATGATGTTTTGAGTTTTGTCTTCCTCGCAGACTCTGAGTATTTGCAGATTGAGTCTCTTAAGACTTATTTTGGTTACTACATGATTCCATATGTGTTATTTCATAGTTTTGATGTCTTCACTATTATTCTACAATGTGGAAAATAGTAAAAATAAAGAAAAACCCTTGAAAGAGTAGGTATGTCCAAACTTTTGACAGGTACTGTGTATGTCAGCTGGAAATGGATTAGTATGCCAGCTGAGCATTTCATGATGATGTCAGCTAATTAACTGCCTTCTGCCCACTCATTGACTGACATGGTGTCAGTGTTGAATGGAAGACAAGACTATCAATAGCTGCGCTGCATAACGATGGCGACCCCCATGCACTTACCACACAACGTCTTGTTTGCTAAGTTCTCTGTACTGTACATTGCTCTCCTTTACTCTTTTTTTTTTTATTTGGTCATTAGCACAGTATACATGATCCCAATTCTAGCTCCAAAACGCCAGCAATTTGAAAAAACAAAAATGTAGATTGTGCTGCTTTATTGGCATGTTGAACCAATATGTTGCGCACCGTAGTTCAAAAACTCAGTGGCTAGTGGTAAAACAATGACGCCATATCTGAATTCCAACATCTTTATGCACCTTCGCCATTGATCTGCCAGAGGGAGTGTTTACTTCTAGGAACGGCTGTCATTCAATACGAGCATGAAGAAAAAACACCTGGACCTGTATTCACAAAGCATCTCAGAAATGGTCCTCGGAAACCTGTTTTTAAGACAAAAAAACTCCCAGCTCCGAGTAGGTTTTTGGATGATGTTTAACACTGCCCAGACAAACTGAGCCAGGAGGTAAATCAACTTATACAGTCTCAACTGGTAATCATAACAGTTTGACGTACTGTAAACGGAAAAATGGTGATGACGCTCATTGGCATTGTTGCAAAAGATGGGGAATAACCAATCGCGATGAGGCATCGGCAGTTTTTAACTGTATAACTGTATTTAACTTCAGACAACCATGGTGAATGTGACTACATGAAAGGTTTTATATAATTTCTGGCACAATCACTTTGCCCTACTCTTAATTATTACCCGATATGTTGGCATGCATAGCCTTTTTTCCCCAAACAATTCGGGTCGGTTGTTAAAAGCTGAATTTTGACAATATTACCGTTATAACAACACACTCGACACTCCCCACCGTTGTCTAACAACTCGAAATCACTTTGGCACAGTAGGAATCCAGTAACATGCCGATAATGTTGTGTACAACGTTAGAACTTTCAATCATTTTCATCGAACACAATCAAAGTTAACATACGCCCTAAATGCTTTCAATTGCTCAACTTACAGGCATGCTCAATTTAGGCATATATTTTTTTAACAATATGGTGTTGCACACCAGAGGGGTATCTGCAGGTAATCAAATGTTATATATATATGGTATATGTGTATATATATATATGTGTGTGTGTTTTATTTTTTTGCCATTTTGGTTCATGATTTAGGCCATGAAATGGGCTTCATGTGAAATCAATGTCAAAAGTGCAAGAGATGGGGGGGGGGGCCTCCCGAGTGGCGCGGTGGTCTAAGGCACTGCATGGCAGTGCTAGCTGTGCCACATTAGGACAGCTCATGAGGTCTCCTAAATATCTCTGTTGACTAGGTGGGACTCTTAGGACTAAAGAGGCTTCATACATCGTTTTGATTGTCACCCAGAAGAGTAGGAGTAAAATATATCTTCTCAGCACCAATTTCCTACTCTTAGGTGCTTTGTGGATACGGCCCCAGTGCCCTGTTTGAATACTCATAAAGGGCATCCTTTTCCCCCTTCTTTAAAGCCTTATCACTAACTAATCATCTGTGACTGGATTGGTGTAAGGAAGCTTCCCATTGTATTTGCTTTCACCTATTGAAATGTCAGATGGTCAGTTACTTCAAGCAAGGATGCATTTTGAGAGTATTTCGATACAGGCTCCTGGCCTATTAGGCAAGGATGAATTACATAAGTTTGTATCCATACAAGTCAAATTCTAGTCTTCTATCGATGTATGACATGGCGACGATAGAAGACTAGAGTTGGCTACATTACACACAGTGTGGAGACGAGGCTAAGACAGTGGCAGTACAGCCTTTTCTCTGATGAATAAAGAACAGGCCCATCCTGGAAGTGGCTACTGCTGCAAAGCTTCAAAACTTGCCGGGAGGCATAACCCTTAGTGCTGGGGCAAAGCAGTGCGAATTGGAGTGATGAAGACAAGTGTTTTTTTTTTGTTGCTTCAGACTCTGCGAGGCATCGTCTCGCAACCTAAAGGAAAGAAAAGGGGTGGGAAGGGGGGCAAGGAAATGAATTGTGAATGACAGATTTGGCAGAGAGGAAGAAAAGTCTTGCGTAGCAACTTTTTTTCGACAGTGATATTCCTCCATAGTTAGATTGGGGAGGACGCAGCTTGGGATGTTTTGAAGGCAACTTGTCAGGCTTCTTTTTCAAGTAAAGAAAAAACTAAACTTGCATGTACTGTAAGGCTGACTGTTCCTCAGTGGAGTTCAGTGGAGCTATACCAACTTAGTATAACTTGCTGAATAGTGCTGTGACTGGGTTGCAAATGAAATTCAGGCATCTGGCACATTTTATGCTGAAATGCGGATCAATGTGCATTGTGCCTGTCAAATAACCATTACATTACCCTGGACTGTGAGAGGGATAGTGAGAAGGTAGTGAATTGAATTTCAAACATACAGTAAATCTTATGCTGCACAGTAGTCTCCCACCATATTAGCTTTGTAGCTTGCAGTTTCCCTTGTACAGGACTATAGTTGTTTCGAGTGTTATTGCTTTCAAACAGGTAGACGTGAGCGCCTTGCTACATTTTATTGTGCAATGTATTTGACTGCTTTGAGCCTTACTTCTTATATTCAGATCACACGCAGTTGAATTCAGAACTGCAAATGAGAACTATATTAAATCTCTGGTCTGTTCCCGAGCGAAGACAGGCAGCTACATAAATATGGTGGGTTAAACTACCCAGGCAACATTTTGAGAGGTATTAGTCTGAAGAATGCTGAATTTATATCAGTTAATTACTGCTCCTGAGCAATCAGAAAGCAAATGCAGTTCAAGACGGGGCCTCACTGTACTGTATATCTACAAGGATTACTTCTCCTCCCCACAGTTGCTAAGTGCTGTTGGAGAACTGCCTGGATCTTAAATCATTTTGCTGCGTTTTTTTCGGATCAATAACTCCCAACTTTGGAGGGATGGAGCTTGGTGTCTATTGGATTGATGCTTCTTCCCAGGGCAGGCGAACCTCTCAGTAAATACATCTGCATTCACGCAGCTCTCTGTTCAATCACAGAGCTTTGGCTCCAGCATTACAACACAGCCTCGCTTGGAACACCCAAAGGGAGTTATTGGCATATCCTGCAAAGGGAGAGTCTTACTGACTGCTCGAGAGCCTTCATCGGGCCTTGCAAATTGGCAAGGGGTGTCGGTCTATTGGTGTCTAGATGTTTCATGTTAAAAATGAGGATAATGTTTAAAGAGTGCCTTTTTTGTGTCCCCATCGACCTCATTAAGAGTAATTAAGTCGCCTCAGAAGTTGCAAACAAAACTAAAATGAATTAATTGTATGAGATTTTAAAACTCCCCTCCACTCTAGAAGGATTGCTTAGCGTTACACAGTAGCATCCATTGGGAGTTTTTTTTAGGAAATCTTTGAAATTGTATAAGCTGCCAGTAGGTATCACAGCTCTATGCATGTGTAATACTTTGAACCTATCCTTGTAGTACAAAATATTTATTCCTGACTTGATGTAACTACCCTATAAATACATATTCTGATGGTCGTTAGTATAAAGTGGGACTGTTGAGTGTTTTCATTCCAAATCCTCTTCAGAAGTTACACAATAGGGTTGTTTGCACAATATTGCCTGACCCAACACCCTCTAAATGTTGTCGACCTGCATGCGTTGTCGTGATATAGGCCTTCTTGATACGTGTGGATGTTGAGGCCATAGTCTTTATATTGACCTACTGTACACAAGACTCTTTTTAGGACTATCGGATGCAGAAAATGTCATTTCCATGTGTATGTAGCCTCTAATAGCTTTGTCCCGATTAGATTATATTTGCCTGAACTCTTAACCACTAAATCCTGATACCTATTATTTAGAGACTTTTACTTCTTCACCGACAGGGCCTCTCTGGGATTTTATCCCTTCAGATAGTCCTCTACTCTGTTGTCACCCGGGCAGACAACTAATCAATGGATTTCTATCAAAATATAAACAGAATGCTGTTCAATTAGTAATAACACGTTCACATCCTCAGCTTGTTTTATGACCGCACTTGCTGGCTTCAGGCTCGTCCGCTCTCAATCTTGCCAAAAATAGAAGTTACACTGTCATTCGCTTGAAACGACATTGGCGGCGCTTAAAAAGAGGAACATTACGACGGGGGATGGGGACGGTGTTATGATTGCGCATCCTGGTGATGAGTCGTGAATCACCTGCCCCTCCTTCCACATAATTAACTGAGGGGTTCGTCACGTCGTTTTAGTCTTCATTTTGTCCGCGTCATCCTAATGGTCATCGTTTAGCCCCCCCACACACACACACACCCTCTAAATGTGTACCTTCAGCATTGCAGCCCCCATAAACTGTCATTATCGGGTCATCCACGCCGCAACGCCACCTCTCTCCATCGCCATTAAACACCACACAAAAATCTACTCTTTGCATTTCTTTGCCATCATATAATTCAAAACATCAAAAAGGAAGTGGCTTTAGATGTACTCCAAATAATGTGTTTCATCTCTCCCTCAATCACCTTCCATTCAAAGCCATATAACATAGTCATATTCCAGTCATATTTCTCCGGTAAAAGCGGACCCTCTTTGACATTGAATTATACCGTGACAACGCCAGTGAATGACAGTGTCCTTGAGTTTGACAGGAACCATCCTGTATATTAGTTTTGCCTGTGGTCCTGTCTATTCAGAGTGTCTTTAAAGACCAACCACCTCATACTCCTCCACTCAGGTGTCTGCTCATCTGCTGTGAGGTGATTGGTAGTTCTCCTATCGCTGCTCTTTGGGCTCTTTAGTGTGTGTGTGTGTGTGTGTGTGTGTGTGTGTGTGTGTGTGTGTGTGTGTGTGTGTGTGTGTGTGTGTGTGTGTGTGTGTGTGTGTGTGTGATCGTGCTTGTGTTTTTGTTGTTGTTGGGGTGTCTGTGTGTGGTTAGCTGAATGCATTGATTAAGCAGGACCTGGACTAAATTGAGTTAGGACTGGAGCAGATGTTTGTATATTAAACTCTGGGGCTCGAAGGCACTCTGGCACGGCACACCAGGCTGCTACTCTCTCTAAGTACTGGCAGATTAAGGCGTTCATAATGAATGCATCTTAGAGGCTCTCTTCCAGACCCAGGATACGTCCCAAATGTCATCCTATTCCCTATATAATGCACTATTTTTGAAAAGGGCACAATTAGCCCGATTGGCCATTGTCGCCCAGGTGGTGTAGTGTGCGATATAACAGGAGTATACTGCACCCTCAGGCCTGAGCTAGTGTGTTCCAAATATATATAGAGCAGTATGGGCCCTGGTCAAAAGTAGTGCACTGTATAGGGAATAGGGTAGGATAGCTCTCACATAGCTCTCAACATGGCTCCTACATCCCAGCCCCACAGCTTGGTAAATATGTGGAGAAGCTCACATATGCATCCTCAAGGACTTTTATATGTAAAACCCCAGACTCCCGGCCACCCCATTTTACAGCAGAACCTTTGGTATGACGAGAAGCACATTTATAATATCACAGCATAATCAAGGATAGTTTAAGTCTTCAGTTCTTTCTGTAAGACGTACAGTATAAACCTCTCAAGGCAACCTTGCGGTGAGAGCGATGACGAGCTCCTAGGAAGGGCCCCCGCCGAAGATTAGGATGAGTTTTATTTCGTTGCGAGATTGATCAGCTTGAACTTTTGCCTGACAGTAATTATGTCTGCTCTCTCTCTCTGTTCCTCCCTCTCTTCTTGCCCGCTCTCTCAGGGCCCTGTCTGAAATCTATAGCTGGCCACATTGCCACCTCTACGGATGGCAGGGCTCCCCGAGGTGATTCTTCTCTGGGCGCCCTGGCTCTCACACTCTCTGTGCCCTCAAACCAAATACTATTTGAACACTGTTCTGAGTTCCTCAGTATTCCCTGGCCCCATAGGTGAACCAGGGTCCCAGGTACGTGTGTGTCCCTTCGTCACCCCCTATACTCTTCTCTTTCCCACCACCACCTGTGTGTGTAGTTTTAGTACCTTGTCCCACCCCCCCTGGGCCTGATCTCTGTAAATCTCTGGAAGTTTATTTCCCCAAGTGCACTCAACACCCACCCACCGACGCCTCGCCAATTAGTCTCACACCGCCTTGAGCGTATACCAAGTGTGTGTGTGTGTGTGTGTGTGTGTGTGTGTGTGTGTGTGTGTGTGTGTGTGTGTGTGTGTGTGTGTGTGTGTGTGTGTGTGCGTGTGTGTGTGTGCGTGTGTGCGTGTGTGTGTGTGCGCGCGCGCGTGAGAGGGAGTAAGTTCAAGAGGGATAGAGACTGTGCTAGAGTTTGCATGTAATGTTGTGCCTACTGTATGCAGCTATAAACATTTGGCCCGTGCAAATCAATATTTGAAATATTTATTCACATTGTCACTTGCTGGACCACATTCATTTTAAGTCAAGCCCACTGTCGGTGTTACGTCATTATTTTTATTTGCTGTTCCTCTTTCCGGGGCAGAAATGCATTAAAGTGTGCTAAAGGAATGCTTACTTGCCCTGTATCCAACTGCGTGTTTGGTGCATGGGTGGATGCACAAGTGGCATTGTCTCCCAACGGGATAAAATGTTATTTCTCTCCAGAAATGTATTTTGGTTCTTTCATGCTTGAAAAGGATTTGGCTCCGTTAGCCAAGTGGCTCAGCGCCGTTCTCTGAGAAAGACTTTCCCATTTATTAACATTTCAAAACTCTGGGCACACATGCAGAGAAGTTAACTCCCGTTTTCTGTGTGTGTGTGTGTGTGTGTGTGTGTGGTGTGTTGGAGCATTCAGTTTGAATGTGGTGTTTGAAACTCAATACAGTGAGTACAAGTTATGCAATGTGTAAAAAGTATTTTTAGGGTGTGTGTGTGTGTGTGTGTGTGTGTGTGAGAGGAATTTGTATGGGCTTAATAGAATAGGACTCAAATAAAAGTGAGTCACCCAGTGAAATTCTACTTGAGTATAAGTCAAAAATAAATATACAGTGGCAAGAAAAAGTATGTGAACCCTTTGGAAACAGTCTGCTTAAACAGACTGAGTGTACAAAACATTAAGAACACCTTCCTAATATTTAGTTGCCCTTTCCTGCTTATTATTTACTAATCATCATTTATTCACTTCAATAAAATGTATTTTATTACTTTATTTCATTCCAAATCACTTTCTCATCTCTAGAGAGCTGCTGTCTGACAAAATCGCTATTTTAGTAGTTCTTTAAAGTAAGTAAGGCATACTTTTATGACTGCTGAATACCACCTTTCAATCACTAAGATCATGTATTTTCAGCTAGATACCTTGCGAAGCAACTGCTCTTTATCCCTCTCAATCTTTCATCTCTTATCTTTCTCTCCCCTACACTTTATTTTAATTTAACCCTTATTTTGTCAGGTAAGTTGAATGAGAACACATTCTCATTTATAGCAACAACCTGGGGAATAGTTACTAGGGAGAAGAGGGGGGATGAATGAGCCAATTGTACACTCGGGAAGATTAGGTGACCATGATGGTATAAGAGCCAGATTGGGAATTTAGCCAGGACACCGGGGTAAATACCTCTACTCTTAGTGCCATGGGATCTTTAGTTACCACAGAGAGTCAGCGCACCCGTTTAACGTCACATCCGAAAGACAGCACCCTACACATAGCAATGTCCCCAATCACTGCCCTGGGGAATTGGGATGTATTTTTAGACCAGAGGAACGGGTGCCTCCTACTGGCCCTCCAACATCGCTTCCAGAAGCATCTGGTCTCCCATCCAGGGACCAACCAGCACCAACCTTGCTTAGCTTCAGAAACAATCCAGCAGTGGGATTCTGTAGCTGGTGTATTTTCAGGCTCGTGAAGCAACTGCTTTCTATCCCTCTTGATCATGCGCTCTCTCTTTTCTCAGTCTCGGTGTCTGCTCCGCACAGACTGGAAAAGTTTAAGCGGACGCGCAAGGGATTATGGTTGTTGTAGTTAATTACCACGGTTTCTGCACTAAACTAGAATATTGGCCTGTTGGAAACTAAAACGCTCTAATAGTTCAAGTTTCATCTGATTTATCTGTAGAGAAACTGAACATCGACCTCACAGAAAGAAAAAAAAACTAAATGGAATTCAAATAATTGAACCAACCTTGGCCAATTAGTTGTTTAAAAAAATAAAAAACATTCCGGTTAATTGCTCAGCAATAGTAGAATAACAAGAAGTTGTTTCTATTTTTGGATATGCACACTGTATAAGTGGGAGTCAAAATAATCTAACAGTCTGACAGGGAAACACTTTATTGGTCAAATAAGGACCTTCCTTATTGCATATGGGCGAGGTTAAAGGTAAATCTGTTTATTAGCTAGTCCCAGGCAATTAGATGCTGAACTCCTAGAAGAATGTCCCTTTCCTTTGACCCCCCCCCCCCCCCCCCCACCCCACACACACACACTCATCGCCTTTACATTAAATAACCTGACATTTATGTCTATTAGACAACCTTCCAGTGTGACTCGAAGAGAGGGGGAAAGTTGAATTAATATTAATGATTGTGATGTCCTGCCTGTTCCACCTCTCCCCGGCAATTCATTTAACTCTATTTGTTTGGAACGAGGGCTGGGGCGAGAGACTGGAGAGAGACTGGAGACGTGGCACTTTGAAGAGACAACTCCTTCCGACGAGGAGTCCTTTGATGCCGCTCGCGCCCTTTGAAATAATTATGAATCTGAAAAGAGAAAGAGAGAGAGAGAGAGAGTGGGGGGGGGGAGAAGAGCGAGGCAAGGGAAACAACAGCAGTGTTATTTCTCAATGACAAGGACGGCAAAGACATAATGAACCTCAGATCTCTGTTTTCTATCAGAAAGAAGGGAATGAAGTCTGAAGGCGGGGTCGGGTTGGGTTTAGTTCTAACTATACCCTTGATAGTTTAACCGACAGCGGAGCGAGATAAAAGTATAGTCAAAGAAAACAGCAGTCCTTTTAAAACAGAAAAACACTGTCACAATTAGATGTACATATGAGAATATAAAACTAATATTTCTACATGTAACCCAATCTCTACATCCTACTGGTGTGTCCCAAACGCCACCCTGTTCCCTATATAGTGCACTACTTTTGACCAGGGCCCAATATGTGTCGTTTGCCACTGCCATTTGTTGTATGTCACATATTGACGTTTTTTTGTGGAGATCCAGCTTTTTATAGCCACTCGAAGTAACAACATTTGTTATGACCATAAAGCTTTAGCTGCTAATAGATTTGATTGGATCCCTTTTCAAGGTATAGGGTCTCTCGCCTTTGAAAACCAAGTCTGCATACTTAATGGAACCCTATTGGCCCTAGTCAAAAGTAGTGCACAATGTAGGGAATAGTGTGTAATTTGGGATCAGACCCAAATATCACTGACTCTCCCCGTAGAAAATAAACAGCATTTCCCTTTTCATCCAGACTACACTTTCCACAAACCCCCAAACAGTACTTTTGTTTAAGAGTTGGGATCATTAAGTACAGATGGATTCTGACTCCTATACTTGAAATATTGAGTGCCATAGTCTGGTTTCTACACCAGAAGTTAATGGTTATCTGTAGGAGGAATATATATGGTGGAGGCAATTTAGGTTGGAATGTATTGAGTAAAGGAAAGGCCATCACAGGGTTGCAAGCACTACCTCTGAGGGTTTAGAGCTTGAGGTAGTCACCTCATACAAGTACTTTGGAGTATTGCCAGAGGGTATACTGTCCTTCTCTCAGCACATATCAAAGCTGCAGGCTAAAGTTGCATCTAGACTTGGTTTCCTCTGTCGTAATCGCTCCTCATTCACCCCAGCTGCCAAACTACCACTGATTCAGATGGGCATCCTACTCATGCTAGATTATGGAGATGTTCTTTACCATTCGGCCATCATATTTGCCACCAATGCTCCTCATAGGACACATCACTGCACTCTATACTCCTCTGTAAACTGGTCATCTCTGTATACCCATTGCAAGACCCACTGGTTGATGCTTATTTATAGAACTCTTTTAGGCCTCACTCCCCCCTATCTGAGATATCTACTACAGCACTCATCATCCTTATACCACACATCCCTGGGTCGCTCGTCTTTTTAGTTCGCTGCAGCTAGCGACTAAAAAGAGCTGCAACAAACACTCAAACTGGACAGTTTTATCTCAATCTCTTCATTCAAAGACTCAATCATGGACACTTTTACTGACAGTTGTGGCTGCTTTGTGTGATGTATTGTTGTCTGTACCTTCTTGCCCTTTGTGCTGTTGTCTGTGCCCAATAATGTTTGTACCATGTTTTGTTCTACTACCATGTTGTGCTGATGCCATGTTGTGTTGCTACCATGTTGTTGTCATGTTGTGTTGTTACCATGCTGTGTTGTCATGTGTTTCTGAAATGCTATGTTGTCTTAGGTCTCTCTTTATGTAGCGTTATCTTGTCTCTCTTGTCGTGATGTGTTTTGTCCTATATTTTTATTTTATTTAAACATTTGAATCCCCCGTCCCCGCAGGAGGCCTTTTGCCTTTTGGTAGACCGTCGTTGTAAATAAGAATTTGTTCTTAACTGACTTGCCAAGTTAAATAAAGATAAGGTGGAGAGATGTGGTTTAGGGAAGAATGGAGGCCCAGGTCAGGTCTGGTCACATTAAGGGAGAAGGAACAGTTAATGGCCTGCATAACTTTAAAAAAAATGTTTAACTAGGCAAGTCAGTTAAGAACAAATTCTTATTTTCAATGACATCCTAGGAACAGTGGGTTAACTGCCCTGTTCAGGGGCAGAACAACAGATTTTTACCTTGTCAGCTCAGGGATTCGATCTTGCAACCTTTCAGTTCCTAGTCCAACGCTCTAACCACTAGGCTACCTGCCACCCCCACTTAACTTCCTGCCTAGCAATAAAGTTAGAGAGAAGGAGGATACTTCACCAAAAATTGGGGTGTATATATACTTATGCTGGTGGCAAAATGTCTTTGTCCGTTCAGCTGTTCGATCCTTTGGGTGAATAAACTTGGTTTGAGCTTTTATAGTTATTTACTCTGTTATTTAGAACCTAACAGTACAGTACATGTAGCAGCTGTTGCAGCCAGGTCTGAAATAATTGAAGGTATGACATTGCAATTATCTGCTGACAAGAATGATCAGGGACCATCTATCATGTGCTCTTTATCAATCCAATCCTTTTTCAAGCCTGTTATTTTTCTCTCCCAAGGCTCTGGCTCTGTTTATCCAACAGCCATTTTGTTGCTATCCCAATATACCATTAACAATGATAGCTTTTTCCTCACGATCCTGTGCAGATTAAGTCCCAATCCACATAAGGGTCAAGAATTACGTCAGAGTGCAGGTGCCACCTTTCTTATTCATTTATAAACTATGTATTTGTAGAGTTGAACTCATCACCAAAAATACGATTTATGTTTTTGGTCCATTACTGTTGCCTGGCTACCCAGACTCCTTGCACTGGCTAAACGCTACACAACTCCCACGGACGTTAGTTTCTTCTACTCAGTGAGGCTGTATCAGAGTACAAAGCCAGACCCTTGACCAACTGCGAACACATTCGGGGTCATCTATTTGGTTCAGAAACCAATGGGTTGGGCCAGAGCCAGAACACACGTGGGTAAAGCGGCGGTTTAAAAATGTATCATTGTCTTTGATACTCTGATTGGTTAGAGATGACCCAATCGATGATGACTTTGTTTTGTATAATTCCTCCCGGGCCCCTCTTTGCCGTCATTGAAGTCATTTGTGGTGGTCTCAGACTAAAGAATGTCGTGAATGAGGAGCGAAATAATTTAGTGTGAGTCGTCAGGATACTACTACTGCTAATGGGAATGCAATTATTAGAGAAGATTCCCCCTGTTTCTAGAACAAACAGCAGCTCCGAACACGCAGATGTACTAACAAGTTCTTTACTATTGTTATCTGCTTATTGCACATTGTACACATCTTCCTCTTCTTTAGCTATGAAACCTTTATTTGTTATGAGGCTACATTACACTGACTCGTGTGAGCTGTATAGCATTACAACATAACATAGTGGCTTTTTGGACCTTGGGGGGGAGTTTGAGTACTGAATGATTGATCATTGCTGCTGTACTGTGAGGGGGCTCAGTCAAGACAGATTCAGAGGACATGGCTCCCTTTTCCAATGTTAGATATTTGGATATAGTCATTAGAACATTAAAGTCCTGGGGCCGGTGTACCTGTTGGTCGTAGGTCGTAAATCGACGTCCCACATGCGATGCGCTCTACGACGGACCTATAAATTACACCTCTTGCTCAACCTGGGTGTAAGCCTTCTATGAGCCACTCCTAGGTGTAGATTCCACGCCTAGTAGGGAACAGGTGTAGGCTGTTAGTCCCAATTAATCTTTATCATACCGATAGAAAATGAATCACTTGTTCATATTTCACAACCTCTGCAGGCTTTTCGAGTTGCCTAGTACAATAATACTCTTGATTTATGCAACGTTATAGCATCCTAAATGTTTCTAAATCAGTGATAGATGTGCAAACGAATAGATGAGCGTTCACCTCCACTTATTTATCCAGCCAGAGATCAATTAACCATGTTTACAGACAGAGATTCAGTGAAACAAAAGTTTCTGTGCGAGAAATAAATATTCCAAACATAGTCTGGGTGTCAAGCCCTGACCTTAGAGATCCTTTTTATGTCTCTATTTTGGTTTGGTCAGGGTGTGATTTGGGGTGGGCATTCTATGTTTTGTGTCCTATGTTTTTTATTTCTGTGTGTTTGGCCGGGTTGGTTCTCAATCAGAGGCAGCTGTCTATCCTCTCTGATTGAGAACCATACTTAGGTAGCCTTTTCCCACCTGTGTTTTGTGGGTAGTTGTTTTCTGTCTTTGTGTCTGTACCAGACAGGACTGTTTAGTTTCGTTCATTCTCTTTGTTATTTTGTTTAGTGTTCTGTTTTAATAAATTAATGAACACCTACCGCGCTGCGCTTTGGTCCGATGATTCCTCATCTTCAGATGACAAACGTTACACTGGGACAGTTGTGGGATGCAATAGATCCCAAGTTAATACAGCCACAAGCACCAAAAAAACGTTTTACGCAATGTGGGTGATGCGACAGATCAGAACGTTTAGCTTAAAATGTTGATAAACTATTAGGTGTAATGTACTTAAGTATAATTACTTTAAATTACTACTTAATTTGTTTTTTGCGGTATCTGTACATTTCTTTTTTTTTTTTTTATCCCCTTTTCTCCCCAATTTTCGTGGTATCCAATCGCTAGTAATTACTATCTTGTCTCATCGCTACAACTCCCGTACGGGCTCGGGAGAGACGAAGGTCGAAAGCCATGCGTCCTCCGAAGCACAACCCAACCTAGCCGCACTGCTTCTTTAACACAGCGCGCCTCCAACCCGGAAGCCAGCCGCACCAATGTGTCGGAGGAAACACCGTGTACCTGTCCCCCTTGGTTAGCGCGCACTGCGCCCGGCCCGCCACAGGAGTCGCTGGAGCGCGATGAGACAAGGATATCCCTACCGGCCAAACCCACCCTAACCCGGACGACGCTAGCCCAATTGTGCGTCGCCCCACGGACCTCCCGGTCGCGGCCGGCTGCGACAGAGCCTGGGCACGAACCCAGAGACTCTGGTGGCGCAGTTAGCACTGTGATGCAGTGCCCTAGACCACTGCGCCACCCGGGAGGCCCCATCTGTACATTTCTTTACTATTTAAATGTTTTTCTACTTTTACTTCACTACATTCCTAAAGACAATTCTGTACTTTTTACCTCATACATTATCCCTGACACCGAAAGCAACTTGTTTCATTTTGAAAGGGAAATGGTCCAATTCACACACTCATGAAGATAACATCCCTGGTCATACCTACTGCCTCTGATCCGGTGGACTCAAAAAAACACAAATTCCCATTTGTAAATTATGTCAGAGTGTGGAGTGTGCCCCATAAAATTGTATGGTCACATACATGGTTAGAAGATGTTAATGCGTGTGTAGCGAAATGATTGTGCTTCTAGTTCCGACAATGCAGTAATATCTAACAAGTAATCTAACAAATTCACAACAACTACCTTATACACACAAATGTAAAGGGATGAATAAGAATATGTACATATAAATATATGGATGAGCGATGGCCGTGCGACATAGACAAGATGCAGTAGATGGTATAGAAAACAGTGGCTTGCAAAAGTATTCACCCCCTTGGCATTTTTCCTATTTTGTTGCCTTACAACCTGGAATTAAAATTGACTTTTTGGTGGGGGTTGTATCATTTGATTTACACAACATGTCTACCACATTGAAGATGCAAAATAGTTTTTTTATTGTGAAACAAACAAGAATTAAGACAAAAAATGAAAACTTGAGCGTGCATAACTATTCACCCCCCTAAAGTCAAAACTTTGTAGAGACAACTTTTTTGCAGAAATTACAGCTGCAAGTATCTTGGGGTATGTCTCTATAAGCTTGGCACATCTAGCCACTGGGATTCTTTGCCCATTCTTCAAGGCAAAACTGCTCCAGTTCCTTCAAGTTGGATGGGTTCCACTGGTGTACAGCAATCTTTAAGTCATACCACAGATTCTCAATTGGATTGAGGTCTGTGTCACATGGGATGACGCTGGAGAGACGATGCAGGTACGGGGAGTAAAACATTTAATATAGAACGGACATGGAACGAGACAGTAACAGCGTCAGCAAACAGGTAATACAGACAAAAATAATGAATGCAGAAGTGGGGAACAGAGCTGGGGAACTGACAAATATAGGGGAGGTAATAACAGGTGATGAGTGAGTCCAGGTGAGTCCAAAATCGCTGATGCGATATTGGGAAGACATGTGTGCGTAATGGATGATAGGAGTGCGTGATGCAGGGCAACCTGGCGCCTTCAAGCGCCAGAGGGGGGAAGAGCGGGAGCAGACGTGACAGTACCCCCCTTCTAGGGGGCGCCCCCCGGCGTCCCACCTGGGCGAACAGGCCGAGACATGGGCGCTGGGCAAGCCGTTTGGAGCGTGGAAGCCCAACGAACCGGCAGGAGCGTGAGAGCCTGGCGAGCCAGCTGAGGCATGGAAGCCCGGCGATCCGGCTGAGGCAAGACACCTGTCGAACCCGCTGCAGAGAGGGAGTCCGAAGATCCAGTGGAGTGTGACGTGGGATGTGAAGCCTCCGAGCCAACCAAAGCAAGGAAACCCCTCGAGCCAGCCAGGGCGTGAAAGCCCGACGGGCTGGGTTAGGCACCCCAGGTTCCATCAGCGGCGGAATCCACCCCGACGTCACCAACAAAACAAAAAACAAACAAAAAAAAACTCCTGGACCGGCTGCGCGAACAAGAACTGACGATCCGGCTGAGGCCCGACGTGGGATGGGTGCCAACCGGGGCAAGGAAACCTCTCGAGCCAGCTAGGGGAGAACGCCCAACGAGCTGACTAGGCACCCCCAGTTCCATCGGTGAACCAGAGCTGATCAAATCAAATCACATTTTATTTGTCACATACACATGGTTAGCAGATGTTAATGGGAGTGTAGCGAAATGCTTGTGCTTCTAGTTCCGACAATGCAGTAATATCCAACGAGTAATCTGACCTAACAATTTCACAACAACTACCTTATACACACAAGTGTACAGGAATGAATAAGAATATGTACATAAAAAAATATATGAATGAGTGATGGTATAGACCGGCATAGGCAAGATGCAGTGGATGGTATAGAGTACAGTATATACATATGAGCTGAGTATTGTAGGGTACGTAAACATTATATAAAGTGGCATTGTTTAAAGTGGCTAGTGATACATTACATCAAGATGGCAAGATGCAGTAGAAGGTATAGCGTCGTAGGCGTACATCGTTCTATTTTATTGATGACACCAAAAGCAAAATAACAACGACAAAAACTAAAGCGCACAGTTCTGTAAGGCAAAATAAGCTATACAGAAAACAAGATCCCACAAAACCAAAAAGAAAAATGACAACTTATATATGATCCCCAATCAGAGACAACGATAGACAGCTGCCTCTGATTGGGAACCATACTCAGCCAAAACCACAAAGAAATAGAAAACCTAGATTTTACCACCCGAGTCACACCCTGACCTAACCAAACATAGAGCATAATAAGGATCTCTAAGGTCAGGGCGTGACATACTGACCTCGCCTTCTGGATGATAGCGGGGTGAACAGGCAGTGGCTCGGGTGGTTGTTGTCCTTGATGATCTTTTTGGCCTTCCTGTGACATCGGGTGGTCTAGGTGTCCTGGAGGGCACGTAGTTTGCCTCCGGTGATGTGCTGTGCAGACCTCACTACCCTCTGAAGAGCCTTATGGTTATGGGCGGAGCAGTTGCCGTACCAGGCGGCGATATAGCCCGACAGGATGCTCTCGATTGTGCACCTGTAAAAGTTTGTGAGTGTTTTTGGGGACAGGGTGAATTTCTTCAGCCTCCTGAGGTTGAAGAGGCGCTGCTGTGCCTTCTTCACAACGCTGTCTGTGTGGGTGGATCATTTCAGTTTGTCCGTGATGTGTACGCCGGGGAACTTAAAACTTTCTACCCTCTTCACTTTCGATGTGGATGGGGTGGTGCTCCCTCTGCTGTTTCCTGAAGTCCACGATCATCTCCTTTGTTTTGTTGACGTTGAGTGTGAGGTTATTTTCCTGACACCACACTCCGAGGGCCCTCACCTCCTCCCTGTAGGCCGTTTCATCGTTGTTGGTAATCAAGTCTACCACTGTAGTGTCGTCTGCATACTTGATGATTGAGTTGGAGGCGTGCATGGCCACGCAGTCGTGGGTGAACAGGGAGTACAGGAGAGGGCTGAGAACTCACCATTGTGGGGCCCCAGTGTTGAGGATCAGCTGGGTGGTGATGTTG
The DNA here is from genome assembly GCF_029448725.1 of Salvelinus fontinalis. NCBI lineage: Eukaryota > Metazoa > Chordata > Actinopteri > Salmoniformes > Salmonidae > Salvelinus > Salvelinus fontinalis. The sequence continues at coordinate 50,321,674 of NC_074669.1, forward strand.
TTACTTACCCTCACCACCTGGGGGCGGCCCGTCAGGAAGTCCAGGACCCAGTTGCACAGGGCAGAGTCGAGTCCCAGGGTCTCGAGCTTCATGACAAGTTTGGAGGGTACTATGGTGTTAAATGCTGAGCTGTAGTCGAGAACAGCATTCTCACATAGGTATTCCTCTTGTCCAGATGGATTAGGGCAGTGTGATTTGCGATTTGCGTCGTCTGTGGACCTGTTGGGGCGGTAAGCAAATTGGAGTGGGTCTAGGCTGTCAGGTAGGGTGGAGGTGATATGGTCCTTGGCTAGTCTCTCAAAGCACTTCATGATGACGGAAGTGAGTGCTACCGGGCGGTAGTCATTTAGCTCAGTTACCTTAGCTTTCTTGGGAACAGGAACAATGGTGGCCCTTTTGAAGCATGTGGGAACAGGAGACTGGACAGATTGATTGAATATGTCCGTAAACACACCAGCCAGCTGGTCTGCGCATGCTCTGAGGACACGGCTGGGGATGCCGTCTGGGCCTGCAGCCTTGCGAGGGTTGACACGTTTAAATGTTTTGCTCACGTCGTCTGCAGTGAAGGAGTGCCCGCAGGCTTTGGTAGCGGGCCGTGTCAGTGGTACTGTATTGTCCTCAAAGCAAGCAAAAAAGTTGTTTAGTCTGCCTTGGAGCAAGGCATCGTGATCCCCGACGGGGCTGTTTTCCTTTTATATTCTGTGATTGACTGTAGACCCTGCCACATACCTCTCGTGTCTGAGCCGTCGAATTACGAATCTACTTCGTCTCTATACTGACGCTTAGCTTGTTTGATTGCCTTGCGGAGGGAATAGCTACACTGTTTGAATTCGGTCATGTTTCCGGTCACCTTGCCCTGATTAAAAGCAATGGTTTGTGCTTTCAGTTTTGCACTAATGCTGCCATCAATCCACGGTTTCTGGTTTGGGAATGTTTTAATAGACGCTGTGGGTACGACATCACCGATGCACTTGCTAATAACCCCGCTCACCGAATCAGCGTATACATCAATGTTGTTGTTCGCCGCAATGCGGAACATATCCCAGTCCACGTGATCGAAGCAATCTTGAAGTGTGGAATCCGATTGGTCGGACCAGCGTTGAACAGACCTGAGCGAGGGAGCTTCCTGTTTTGGTTTCTGTCTATAGGCAGGGAGCAACAAAATGGAGTCGTGGTCAGCTTTTCTGAAAGGAGGGTGGGAGAGGGCCTTATATGCGTCGCGGAATTTAGAAAAACAATGATCTAGGGTTTTGCCAGCCCTGGTTGCACAATCGATATGCTGATAGAATTTAGGGCGCCTTGTTTTCAGATTAGCCTTGTTAAAATCCCCAGCTACAATAAATGCACCCTCAGGATATGTGGTTTCCAGTTTACATAGAGTCAAATGAAGTTTGTTCAGGGCCATCGATGTGTCTGCTTGGGGGGGGATATATGCGGCTGTATATGCGGCTGTTATAATCGAAGAGAATTCTCTAGGTAGCTAATGCGGTCGGCATTTGATTGTGAGGAATTCTTAGTCAGGTGAACAGAAGGACTTGAGTTCCTGTATGTTGTTATGATCACACCACGTCTCGTTAATCATAAGGCCTACAACCCCGCCCTTCTTCTAACCAGAAAGATGCTTGTTTCTGTCGGCGCAATGCGTGAAGAAACCAGCTGGCTGTACCGACTCCGATAGCGTGTCTCGAGTGAGCCATGCTTCCGTGAAACAAAGAACGTTACAGTCTCTGATGTCTCTCTGGAAGGCTACCCTTGCACGGATTTCGTCTACCTCGTTGTCAAGAGACTGGACATTGGCGAGTAGCGGGAGCAGACGTGACAGTCTGGGCTTTGACTAGGTCATTCCAAGACATTTAAATGTTTTCCCTTAAAAACTTCTTAGGGCTCAAATCCCGTTAACGGGATCGATATGACAACAGCCAGTGAAAGTGCAGTGCGCCAAATTCAAACAACAGAAATCTCATACGTAAAATTCCTCAAACATACAATTATTATACACCATTTTAAAGATAAACTTGTTGTTAATCCAACCACAGTGTCCGATTTCAAAAAGGCTTTATGACGAAAGCATACCATGCGATTATGTTAGGTCAGCGCCTAGTCACAAAAACACAACACATCAGATGGCACTCATAGGACTTCATGTTACACAATACATGTATTTTTTGTTCGATAAGGTTCATATTTATATCCAAAAATCTCAGTTTACATTGGTGCATTATGTTCAGTAATGTTTTGCCTCCAAAACATCCGGGGATTTGCAGAGAGCCACATCAATTTACAGAAATACTCATCATCAACGTTGATTAAAATACAAGTGTTATACATAGTTTTAAAGATTGAAAGATCTTGAAAGATAAACATCTTGTGAATCCAGCCAACATGTCCGATTTTTTAAATGTTTTACAGCGAAAACACAACATATATTTATGTTAGCTCACCACAATAGCCCAAAACACAACGCCATTTTTTCACCGTAAAGATAGCTTTCACAAAACCCACAAATAGAGATAAAATGAATCACTAACCTTTGAACAACTTTATCAGATGACAGTCTTATGACATCATGTTATACAATACATTTATGTTTTGTTCGAAAATGTGCATATTTATAGCTACAAATCTAGGTTTTACATTGCAGCCATGGTCACAAATAGCGGCAAAATGTCCGGATAAATTTTAGACAGCCACATAATCTAACAGAAAAACTCTGAAAAATACAATTTGCATATATAATTAAAGATACACTGGTTCTTAATGCAACCGCTGTGTTAGATTTAAAAAATAACTTTAGTACAAAGCACAGCATGCAATAATCTGAGACAGGGCTCAGCCATTCTCCGCCATGTTGGAGTCCAAAGAGTCCACAAAATTACGAAATAACATCACAAATATTCCCTTACCTTTGATGATCTTTCATCAGAATGCAGTGCAAGGAGTCCTAGTTCCACAATAAATCATTGTTTTGTTTTAGAATGTCCATTTCTTCTGTCGAATTAGCAACTTTGGCTGCATAGTGGAACTCACGTGTCCATGAAGATTTTACGCATGAACGAAAAATTCAAAAAGTCATAATAATAGTATTATAAATATTCACTTACTGTAGTATCCTTAAAGGCTTCTTAGAATCACGACTCATGAGACTTACATACGGTTTAGTATTTAATTGTAACTTAGATTTACATTATCTTATGCACCTGGCTTAAACCTCCCTGAAGCTTTCTTAATCATAGTTAAATAGGCAGACATAGGAAATAGCTACGGATAGCGGGAAGCAAACCCCCGTCTTGAGTCAATACTGCCATCTATTGGTAAACATAAATATACCAGGTTACTACACTTACCTTTGTTGATCTTCATCGGAATGCACTCCCAGGAATCCCAGTTCCACAATAAATGTTTGTTTTGTTTCGATAAAGTCCATCATTTATTTCCAAATACCTCCTTTTTGTTTGCGCGTTTAGTCCAGTAATCCAAATGCACAAGGCGCGGGCACTAAATCCAGACGAAAAGTCAAAAAAGTTCCATTACAGTTCGTAGAAACATGTCAAACGATGTATATAATCAATCTTTAGGATGTTTTTGTCATAAAATTTCAATAATATTATAACCGGACAATTCCTTTGTCATTAGAAAGGAAAGGGAACGGAGCTTGTGCGCGCGTGACTAAACTAGAGGCTTTCAGCTAGACCCCTGGTTGAAACAGCTCTTATTCGCTCCCCTTTCACAATAGAAGCCTGAAATCTTCTGCAATCTGACCCCATTTACACTGGATATTGGATAGGCAATCACTTGAAAAACTACAACCCTCAGATTTCCCACTTCCTGGTTGGATTTTTCTCAGGTTTTTGCCTGCCATATGCGTTCTGTTATACTCACAGACATTATTTTAAAAATTTTGGAACCTTTAGAGTGTTTTCTATATGCATATTCTAGCTTCTGGGCCTGAGTAACAGGCAGTTTACTTTGGGCACGCTTTTCATCCGGACGTGAAAATACTGCCCCCTTGCATAAGAGGTTACCGCTCGAGTGTTGCTTTAGCAGTATGCTTAGGGTCATTGTCCTGCTGGAAGGTGAACCTCCATCCAAGGCTCAAATCTCTCGAAGACTGAAACAGGTTTCCCTCAAGAATTTCCCTGTAATTAGCGCCATCAGATGGCCATCAGACTGCTAAAAGCAATCACTAATTTAGAGAGGCTGCTGCCTACATCAATCAATCAATCAAATGTATTTATAAAGCCCTTCTTACATCAGCTGATGTCACAAAGTGCTATTCAAAAACCCAGCCTAAAACCCCAAACATGGACTCACTAGTCACTTTAAACAATGCCACATTAATAACGTTTACATATCTTACATTACTCATCTCATATCTACTATATGGTACAGGGAAAATCTATAGGCAGAAGTAATGACATGTACATTTCAGGAATGAAAAGGTACAGACACCAAAGCAAACCTGAGGGCAGCCAGTGTCTCATGTCTCATCAAATGTATTAAATATTATCCAGCAAAGGCCAGGACCAACCAGATCTAAACTCAGCAACAAAAAAAAACGTCCTCTCACTGTCAACTGCGTTTATTTTAAGCAAACTTAACATGTGTAAATATTTGTATGAACATAAGATTCAACAACTGAGACATAAACTGAACAAGTCCCACAGACATGTGACTAACAGAAATGGAATAATGTTTCCCTGAACAAGGGGGGTGAAAATCAAAAGTAACAGTCAGTATCTGGTGTGGCCACCAGCTGCATTAAGTACTGCAGTGCATCTCCTCCTCATGGACTGCACTAGATTTGCCAGTTCTTGCTGTGAGATGTTACCCCACTCTTCCACCAAGGCACCTGCAAGTTCCCGGACATTTCTGGGTGGTAGCCCTCACCCTCCGATTCAACAGGTCCCAGACGTGCTCAATGGGATTGAGATCTGGGCTCTTCACTGGCCATGGCAGAACACTGACATTCCTGTCTTGCAGGAAATCATGCACAGAACGAGCAGTATGGCTGGTGGCATTGTAATGCTGGTGGGTCATCTCAGGATGACCTGCAGGAAGGGTACCACATGAGGTAGGAAGATGTCTTCCTTGTAACGTAAAGCGTTGAGATTGCCTGCAATGACAACAAGCTCAGCCCGATGATGCTCTGACACACCGCCCCAGACCATGACGGACCCTCCACCTCCAAATCGATCCCGCTCCAGAGTACAGGCCTCGGCATAACGCTTATTCCTTTGACGATAAACACGAATCCGACCATCACCCCTGGTGAGACAAAACCACGACTCGTCAGCAAAGAGCACTTTTTGCCAGTCCTGTCTGGTCCAACGACGGAGGGTTTGTGACCATTGTGACATTGTTGACGGTGATGTCTGGTGAGGACCTGCCTTACAACAGTCCGGACAGTCTTGTGCATTCCTGGTGTAACTCGGGCAGTTGTTGTTGCCATCTTGTACCTGTCCCGCAGTTGTGATGTTCGGGTGTACCGTGCAGGTGTCCGTCCTGTCTCCCTGTAGCGCTGTCTTAGGTGTCTCACAGTACGGACATTGCAATTTATTGCCCTGGCCACATTTGCAGTCCTCATGCCTCCTTGCAGCATGCCTAAGGCACATTAAAGGCAGATGAGCAGGGACCCTTCTTTTGGTGTTTTTCAGAGTCAGTAGAAAGGCCTCTTTAGTGTCCTAAATTTTCATAACTGTGACCTTAATTGCCTACCGTCTGTAAGCTGTTAGTGTCTTAACGACTGTTCCACAGGTGCATGTTCATTAATTGTTTATGCTTCATTGAACAAGCATGGGAAACCGTTTTTAAACCCTTTACAATGAAGATCTGTGAAGTTATTTGGATTTTTATGAATTATCTTTGAAAGACAGGGTCCTGAAAAAGGGACGTTTCTTTTTTTTCTGAGTTTACTAGCCAGATACACCAATGATTCAAATAATAAAGGTCAGAATGATTCATTGAATCGGTGTGACAGTTTTATATATCAATTCCTAGATCTCCTTGAATAATGTTTAGGAATATAACCCTGCCATGACAAATCCTTCTGTTGATGAAATTTCCCACCCCTGTTGAAGACAGCTAAATTATGTTATTAGGGCTAAACAAGTGAACATGACAATTAATTGACAGTGAACTGTTTACCAACCAAGAATGGACCCTTGGCGGTTGCGGGGCTCGGGGGTTGCAGGAGCATTGATTGTGTTGATGAACCCTGGGTGTCCAGGGCTCTGAGGTTGTGGCTTCACTATTCGAGCATGCAGCTTCCTCTGAGTCCGTAGGTTCAGGAATATCCTCTGACAAGTATAAGTATGTTTGTGTAATATAAAGATACCACCGACAGAGGGTGCCTCGCCTCGAGCTCCGATAAAACTTTGCAGGTTTCTACTTTTTGGGGTGTTTTTTCTAGTGTTTTTCAAATATTTTCTTTATCAGATTGTTTTGTGCATTACTACATACACCCGGGTACGACTTTTGGAATACGAATCGCTTGGTCCTCACCATCCACCTAACCTCCCCGAATTCCCTGAGACTGCAGAACAATGGACTAGCTTCTTTGGCGAAGCGCCGAGCTCATTGGGAGTTCTACCGGAGAATAGGAAGCAAAGACGCCGACGGAGAGGCAGAAGTGGCGAGGTCTTGGTGAGATTAAGATGCTGGCTGACAAACTCAGTGAGGATCTCCTTCCAGAGGGACATAAGATCCTGAAACATACTTTGTTTTTCTCAGATTTGGCTTTCCTCTGACAAACAGATGGATTATATACAACCAGAGGGTTTTCTAGTTTTTCGTTGGGATAGGAGGCGAGCTCTCTCTGGCAAGATAAAGGGTGGTGGGCTCTGCTTTATGACCAACAACACATGGTGCGAAAGGGAAATGTTCAGGAACTTGCCAGTTTCTGCTCTGCCAACTTGGATTACTTTCTGAGAGAGTTCACCGGGATTATTGCCATGGCTGTGTACATCCTGCCCCAAGCCAACACCAAAAAGGCTCTCAAAGAGCTTCATCGGACCCTAAACAAACTGGAGACTGCATTCCCGGAGGCAACGTTCATTGTTGCGCGGGACTTTAACAAAAGTAATTTGAGAACCATGCTCCCAAATCATTACCAACACAGCGGCTGTCTAACGTGCGGAAATTCTACTCTTGACCACTGCTACACGCCTTTTTGAAATGGGTATAAGGCCCTCTCCCGTCCTCCTTTCGGGTAATCCGACCATGACTCCATCTTGCTTCTCCCCGCTTACAAACAAAGACTTGAGGGAAGTTCCGGTGATCAGGTCTGTACAGCGTTGGTCCAACCAATCAGAATTCATGGTCCAAGACTGTTTTGATCACTTGGACTGGAATATGTTCTGGGTTTTCTCTGGAGATAATGTCAATGAATACTCCGACACAGTTACCAAAAAATGCACAGATGGCGTGATACCGATAGTATCTTTCAAAACGTACCAAAATCAAAATCCGTGGATTGATAGCAGCCTTGTAGGAAAACTGAAAGAAAGATGCTGCTTATAAACATGGCAAGGTGACCAGGGACAATAGTTTGGTTAAACAGTACAAATATGACTTACACAGATCGATCAAGACGGCGAAACACAAGTCTAGAGACCGAGTGGAGGAGCAATTAAACTGGTCGGACACAAGGCCTATGTGGCAGGGCTCCTAACGATCATGGATTACAAAAATAAAGCCAGCTACATAACGGTTACCAATGCAACCCTACCAGACGAGCTTAACACCTTTTTTCTCAAGATTCGAGCACAATGAGCTGCCGAGGAGAGCCCCCGATAACAACGTGGGCTACACACTCAGTCTCCACTGAGGACGTATGCAAGTCAGTCAAACGTACCTCTAACGAGTCTCCCTCCCGGATCCGGGATCCTCCTCATCAAAAAAGCTGACTAGCATAGTCTAGCCTAACGCGACAGGGAATATCATATAATATAATTTCAAGGAAATCACAAGTCCAATACAGCAATTGAAAGATAAACATCTTGTGAATCCAGCCATCATTTCCGATTTTTTAAATGTTTTACAGCGAAAACACAATATGTATTTATATTAGCTCACCACAATAGCCAAACACACAAACACATTTCTGAAATCGAGGTCCCTGTTCTAGGGTCAGTTTATAAGTCCCCATGTAAGCTATGGGGCTACATGCACTGCATACGCCTTCCTCTAGATGTCAGTAAGTGGTGAGAATTTGAATGGAGTGGTTTGCACGATCTGGGGCACTATAAAAGCTCATGGAACGGAAGGTCCGTTCTTTTCAACGGGGCGCCTGGCGCAAGAGGGACATCACAATGGCGTCCTGAAAAGCTTTCGTTTTAGCAGTTCTATATCTCCGGCTCTGATTTAATTAGATTTTTGTCTTAAAAACTTCATAAGGTAGTTAATTTAAACCGACTTATAGCAGTTTATATCAGTTTATTGCGATTTTCTGGAATTTCTTTGTCTTGCGCTATCGCGAGTTGGACACCTCTCCGGTGGATGGCTAGCGTTAGCTGCTATTTCTACAGGAGAAGAGGACATCTTTCAACCAAAAGACGATTGTTCTGGAGAAAGGACACCTTGCCCAAGATTCCGATGGAAGCTAAGCAAATAGTAAGCAGTCTTTATGCTGTTAATTCATATTTATGTTGACAAATGTCAAACAATAATTCCGCCATGAATTTCGGTGCGGTCTCGCTTTAGCGCACGCTGTATGCGTAGTAACGTTAATTTAAAAAATCTAACACAGAACTAATGTCTATCAAGGAGAAGATGTGTGTGGCTGGCTGAGGCATGAATCAATTATTCAATTACTCAGAACTAATAACTAATGTATCTTTCATTTGCTGTCCAACCTGTATTTTTTTAGTCAAGTTCATGATTACTTATCGATTAGAATAGGTGCCTCTCCAAGATGGCGCCGGACAGATTGCTTGAAGTTTGGCCACTAATCACATTGTATAACCACGATTTGTGCCGCTAAATATGCACATTTTCGAACAAACCCTATATGCATTGTGTAATATGATGTTACAGGACTGTCATCTGAAGAAGTTTATGAAGGTTAGTCAAAAATTATATATCTTTTGCCTGTTTGTTACGATCGCTAACCTTTGCTGCTGGTAAATGGTTTGTGTTTCTGGCTATTGTGGTAAGCTAATATAATGCTATATTGTGTTTTCGCTGTAAAACACTTAGAAAATCTGAAATATTGGCTGGATTCACAAGATGTTTGTCTTTCATTTGCTGTACGCTGTGTATTTTTAAGAAATGTTTTATGATGAGTATTTAGGTAATACACGATGGTCACTGTAGTTATTCTAGTTGCTTTGGTGAGAGTTGTGATGGTGGCTGCAATGGTAAACTATGATTTATACCTGAAAGATGCAAATGTTTCTAACAAAACATATTTATTGTATAGCATATGTTATCAGACTGTCATCTGATGAAAGTGTTTCTTGGTTAGTGGCTATTTATATCTTTATTTGGTCGAATTTGTGATAGCTACCTATGCAGGAAAAAAATGGAGTAAAAAAAGTGGTGTCTTTTGCTAACGGGTTTAGCTAATAGATTTACTTATTGTTTCTTAGCTGTAAAACAATTTAAAAATCAGAAATAATGGCTGGATTCACAAGATGTGTATCTTTCATCTGGTGTCTTGGACTTGTGATTTAATGATATTTAGATGCTAGTATTTACATGTGACGCTATGCTAGGCTATGCTAGTCAGCTTTTTTACTGATGGGGGTGCTCCCGGACCCGGGATTGGGAGGAAGTAGAAGATAAATACTCATCCTAAAACATTTACAAAAAAAAATGGTGTACAGCAAATGAAAGATAAACCTCTTGTGAATCCAGGCAATATTTCCGATTTTTTAAGTGTTTTACAGCGAAAACACAATATATATTTCTATTAGCTCACCACAATACAAAAAACACACAACGCCATTTATTCACCGTAAAGATAGCTTTCACAAAACCGACAAATAGAGATAGAATTAATCACTAACCTTTGGACAACTTCATCAGATGACAGTCTTATAACATCATGTTATACAATACATCTATGTTTTGTTTGAAAATGTGCATATTTAGAGCTACAAATCCTGGTTTGACATTGTGAATACGTAGCCATAATGCACAAAATTCTCCGGAGATATTTTGGACAGTCACCTAATCTAACCAAAGAACTCATCATAAACTTTACTAAAAAATACATGTTGTACAGCAAATGAAAGATACACTGGTTCTTAATGCAACCGCTGTGTTAGATTTTTAAAAATAACTTTAGTACAACATACAGCATGCAGTATTGTGAGACAGCGCTCACATATTCTCTGCCTTGTTGGAGCCAACATTTACCACAAAAATACGAAATAACATCATAAATATTCTCTTACCTTTGTTGATCTTCCATCAGAATGTTGTGCAAGGAGTCCTAGTTCCAGAATAAATCGTTGTTTGGTTTTAGAATGTCCATTTCTTCTGTCGAATTAGCAACTTTGGCTAGCATTGTGGCGCGAACATGCCCATCAACTCTTGGCGCCTGGAACGAAAAATTCCCAAATTCCCAATAAACGTCGAATAAACTGGTCAAACTCGGTTGAAAATCATACTTTATGATGTTTTTCTCATATATCCTGTCTAGGACTAGGGTGCCGCTAGCGGCACACCCCCCCCACCCCCACTGAAAAGGCAGAGCCGCGAAATTCAAAAAAAATATTTTTTTTAAATATTTAACTTTCACACATTAAAGTCCAATACAGCTAATGAAAGACACAGATCTTGTGAATCCAGCCAACATGTCCGATTTTTAAAATGTTTTACAGGGAAGACACAATATGTAAAGATGTAAATCTATTACCTAAAAACACATTAGCATAATCCACCATCTTTTATTTGTCCACCAACACCAGTAGCTATCACCAATTCGGCTAAACTAAGATATTTATAGCCCCTAACCAAGAAAAAAACTCATCAGATGACAGTCTGATAACATATTTATGGTATGGGATAGGTTTTGTTAGAAAAATGTGCATATTTCAGGTAGATGGCATAGTTTACAATTGCACCCACCGTCACAAGAAAAAAACTAACCAAGAAAAAAACTCATCAGATGACAGTCTGATAACATATTTATGGTATGGGATAGGTTTTGTTAGAAAAATGTGCATATTTCAGGTAGATGGCATAGTTTACAATTGCACCCACCGTCACAAATGGACTAGAATAATTACAATGAGCAACGTGTTTACCTAACTACTAATCATCAAACATTTCGTAAAAATACACAGCATACACTAATCGAAAGACACAGATCCTGTGAATACAGACAATATTTCAGATTTTCTAAGTGTCTTACAGCGAAAACACAATAAATCGTTATATTAGCATAGCACATGTGCAAACATTACCCCAGCATTGATTCTAGCCAAAGAGAGCGATAACGTAAACATCGCCAAAATATATTATTTTTTTCACTAACCTTCTCAGAATTCTTCAGATGACACCCCTGTAACATCACATTACAACATGCATATACAGTTTGTTCGAAAATGTGCATATTTAGCCACCAAAATCATGGTTAGACAATGGGAAATGTAGCCCAGCTGGTGAGAAAATGTCCGTGCGCCATATTAGACATGATCTACTCGTATACATAAATACTCATAAACGTGACTAAAAAATATAGGGTGGACAGCGATTGATAGACAATTTAATTCTTAATACAATCGCGGAATTACATTTTTTAAATTATCCTTACTTTTCAATACAGTTTGCGCCAAGCGAAGCTACGTCAAACAAGATGGCGTCCTAAGCCACTAACATTTTTCGACAGAAACACGATTTATCATAATAAAAATTTCCTACTTTGAGCTGTTCTTCCATCTTGGGCAAAGGATCCTTTCTTGGGTCTAATCGTCTTTTGGTGGAAAGCTGTCCTCTTGCCATGTGGAAATGCCAACTGCGTTCGGGGTGAACTGGAAGCGTGCCCAGAGATTCACAGCGTCTCAGAAATAAATGTCCCAAAATCGCACTAAACGGATATAAATTGCTATAAAACGCTTTAAATTAACTACCTTATGATGTTTTTAACTCCTATAACGAGTAGAAACATGACCTGAGAAAGATTACTCCCTAAACTAATGCTTGGAACAAGTGCAGGTCGATGTCCTCCACGCGCATGACGCAGCTGGGAAAGAGTTCCTAGCTACAGGGTTTTTTAATTTATAGTGCCTGTGATTGCGCAATCGACCCCATTCAAATCGTCATCACGTAAAGGCATCCAGGGGAAGACGTAAGCAGTGTCTGTATACTCATAGGAATAACATTGGCCTTAAAACTGACTCCAGAACAGTGGCCAAAATTTCTGAAATCTGACTCCATGTCAGGGAAATTGCTGTAGAATGGGTTCTGTTCCACTTAGAGACAAAATTTCAACTCCTATAGAAACTATAGACTGTTTTCTATCCAATAATAATAATAATATGCATATTGTACGATCAAGAATTTTGTAGGAAGCCGTTTCAAAAATTACACGATTACCATAAATAGTGACAACAGCGCCCCCAGCTTTAACAGGATATATCCAATAAAATCAGAGCCAGAGCATTTCGTTGTGTATACGTAACGCATTTCAGAAGACAATGTGGAGTTCCCCTGTGCGCCGTTGAAAACTGACAAAAGAGCGGACCTGTCACGCCAAAAGCTCTTATTCGGCCTCACATCAAGCTAGACACCCCATTCAACCTTCTACTGTCTGTTGACATCTAGTGGAAGGCATATGAAGTGCATACAGATTAATAAATATAAGCCAGTTGAATAGGCAGGCCCTGACACAGAGCATCATTTTCCAAATTTTTACTTCCTGTATGTAAGTTTGCTGCCAAATGAGTTCTGTTTCACTCACAGATATAATTCAAACAGTTTTAGAAACTTCAGAGTGTTTTATATTCAATAGTAATAATAATATGCATATTGTATGATCTAGAACAAAGTACGAGGCAGTTTAATTTGGGCACGATTTTTTCCCAAAGTGGAAATGACGCCCCCTATTAAGAAAAGGTTAATCCTCGCAAGGCTGCCAGCCCAGATGGCATTTTTAGCCGTGCCCTCAAAGCATGTGCAGATCAACTGGCTGATGTGTTCTCTGACATTTTCAATCTCTCCCTAGCTCAGGCCTCTATACCCACCTGCTTGAAGATGTCCACCATCATCCCTGTACCCAAGAAAGGGAAAGTAACGGAACTAAATGACCACCGACCAGTAGCACTGACTTCTGTCATCATGAAGTGCTTCGAGAGGCTAGTCAAAGCCGATATCACTTCCTCCCTCCCCGACACACTCACCCTCTCCAATTCACCTTCCACCCTGACAGATCCACGGACAACGCAATCGTCATTGCACTGCACACTGATCTTATCCACCAGGAAAAAAGGAATGCATATGTGAGGATGCTGTTCATCGACTACAGCTTGGCCTTCAATACCATAGTGCCATATAAGCTGATTACAAAGCTCACAACCGTGGGTCTGAACACATCCCTATGCAACTCGGTCCTGGACTTCCTGACAGGCCGACCACAGGTGGTGAAGGTAGGCAACATTACCTCCTAAACTGATCATCAACACGGGGGCCCCACAGCGGCTGTCTAACTCCCCTCCTGTATTCTCTGTATAGCCACGATTGCGTGGCTTTAAACAGTTCCAACACCATCATCAAATTCGCTGACGACACGACAGTAGTAGGCCTGTTCACCAACAATGACGAGACATTCTACAGGGAAGAGGTAGGCACTCTGACGGCATGGTGCCAAGTAAATAACCTCTCCCTCAATCTTAGCCGAACGAAGGAGCTGACTGTGGACTTCAAGAGGAACCAGGCTGGACACGCCCCCATCCTCATCGACGTGGCCGCCGTGGAGACGGTGCCGCCGTTCAATAACTTCAAATTGCACGGCATACACATCTCAGATAAGCTGAAATGGTCTAACCACACAGACACCGTAGTGAAGACAGCACGACAGCGACTCTTCAACCTCAGGATGCTGAAGAATAGCCACCACTAGTCAGCTACCTGCTACCCCTCCCCCCATTGAACATCCCCCACCCTCAACTTTCTCCCTTACCTTACCTGCCAGCCTATGGACATTCAACAGATTGAGGGAGAGATTATTTCCCCGGCACCATGCCGTCAGAGTGCCTACCTCTTGGTAGGGTGAACAGGCCTTGGTGAACAGGCCTACTACTATCGTGTCGTCAGCGAACTTGTTGATGGTGTTGGAACTGTTTAAAACTACGCAATCGTGGGTATACAGAGAATACAGGAGGTGAGTTAGACAGCCGCTGTTGGTCCCCCATCCTGATGCCCCCCCCCCCCCCTTCCCAACATACTTTACTCTGCCCCCACCCCATACGACAATTAGCACTTTAGCAGTTGTTAATATGTATATTACTACTTCTTTGTTTGTATTTCACTCAATGATCATGCTGCTGCTCCCCCTATGGCCAGTCTCCCCCCCCCCCCCCTCCAACAGTCCTTACTCTGACTCCACCCTATTCATCACTACCAGAGTTGTTATAATATACAGTACCAGTCAAAAGTTTGGACACACCTACTCATTCAAGGGTTTTACTCTTTTCTACATTGTAGAATAATAGTGAAGAAATAAAACTATGAAATAACACAAATAGAATCATGTAGTATACAAAAAATTGTTAAACAACTCAAAATATATTTTATAGATCATTATTTGTTTGTAATTAGCTACCACATGTTCTTGTCAAACTGGATGTGTCCGAGTACGTAGTGGCATTCTAAATAGTAGCCATTCTATATAGAATGTTTTATAGTATGCGAAATTTCATACATTTCGTATGCTTTAAATGCCAGGATGTCATACTCATTTAGGCTTTTCATCTTCACACTATTGAGGAAGAGGATCGTCTTTTGAGACCCACGTGTTTTTGACAATGCCTGATAATCGGATAAGAGGACACGCTCTACCAAAATGAACAAATGGCGAGATTCAATGCAATTGCGCATTAGATGACGCCTTCGCTGTATGGATGAGCCTAATATGTTGATATTTGCGTGTACTGCATACATTTTTTACTAAGAACACAGTGCTAAACCAATCAAATTAAGTATGGTTGGTTAGCGGTTGCAATGTTAATATTGGGAGGGACACTCACGCTCTAAAAATGGGAAATGCCACCAAACCTAATTTGCACTTATAGCTAGACGGATGACTGGTGGTGTTCTCTCTTATTTATCTATCAAAAATATTGACTTCATATTTCTCTCTCTACCTAAGTAACGAGGAAGGCAAATAGTAATTATTACTTTTTCATAAGGCCTTTTCTTCCATAAATATCTCTCTTTTGCAGTGATGGACCACCCGAATCATTTTCGGTCATGTAAAACCCACGGTTTGAAAGAAGGTGATGCAATTGTATTTATTTTTTTACGAAGAAAGGGGAGGAGAGGAGGAAAGGCAGCGCTTGAGAAAAGCAATTTATTTAGTTGATTTAAAGCTTCGTAGTGCATTTAATTATGTCTCAGTGAATAATTCCTTTGTTTCTCCCCCCAATACTGTTGCTTCCAGTTGCCACGGCGCCTGCCCATTGATTGACGTGCGGAGAGATCTAAGCGAACGCCCCAGTTAGTGCTGATTGACACCTCTCAGGTGTGCTTTACCCCACAATCAGAGGCAGTGTGGGGCCGGGCGGGAAAAAACAGGGGAGCTTTACTATTGATGGGCGTAAGCGCGCCAGCGGGAAGATTAGAGATGGGTGTCAGAGCTCCGCAACACCCAGAGAATAGCTTCTTGATTACACTTGAAATCAGCTTGCAAATCATGGGATCCTCGTTCTTTCTCCATTCTCTCCTCCTCCTCTTCTTTTATCATAGGCCTTTTCTCAATTGGATTTGCTCAACTCCTGCGTCATCTCTCCTCTGTCCTATCTGACCTTCTTTTGAAAACGGTCAAATTGCGGTCATCAGGCAATATATGTTTACAGGGCAGTGTACCAAAATAAATGTATAAAGTGATAAAAACTAATTTAGCAAGTTGTGCGAGACATTGTATAGATAAAAGAATAAGTAACATATCGCTTTTAAATGTTTGCATGCTTTTCTCCTTCAAGACAATAATAGCTGATTCAAAGGGGGGGGTGGCAGATTTCAAAACTGATTTCCTTGAAGGACTCGGGTAGGATACACTTGTGCTTCCTCCCCAAAAGGAGGCTGTCAAGGAGGGGAGTACCGTCTTCCCTTTGCCTACTAACGAATTGACACTCTCCTCGACCACTTGTTGGTTTGGAGGACAGCCTTTTGCCCAAATGAGATAGGCCTTACACGGAAACCAAACCGGCTGCGCGCGTGCACCATCGTGTGCTATCGTGCATACATTTATTTTGTCCCTCTACACCAAACGCGATCACGACACGCAGGTTAAAATATCAAAACAAACTCCGAACCAATGACATTAATTTGGGGACAGGTCGAAAAGCATTAAAAATGTATGGCAATTTAGCTAGTTAGCTTGCACTTGCTAGCTAATTTGTCCTATTTAGCTAGCTTGCTGTTGCTAGCTAATTTGTCCTGGTATATAAACATTGAGTTGTTATTTTACCTGATATGCACAAGGTCCTCTACTCCGGCAATTAATCCACACATAAAACGGCCAACCGAATCGTTTCTAGTCATCTCTCCTCCTTCCAGGCTTTTTCATCTTTGAACTTATATGGTGATCGCATCTACATTTTTATTGTATTAAAAACACGACCACCGGCAAAACAGTTCGTCTTTCAATCGCCCACGTGGGTATAACCAATGAGGAGATGGCACGTGGGTACCTGCTTCTATAAACCAATGAGGAGGTGGGAGAGGCAGGACTTGCAGCGTGATCTGCGTCAGACATAGAAAGGAGTTCTATTTTAGCCCTTGGCAACGCAGACGCTCGTTGGTGCGCGCGAGCAGTGTGGGATGCAATAATTGAATAACATGGATTTCTAAATTTATTTTACGACGCTCGCGCATGCGACGTGCACGGTCTGGTCAGCATGTTAGTGTCTGCATCAGCAGGCTAAGTCTGGCAGTGGAAGGATGGGGGGGAGACAGGGCTATGTACACAGAGAGGGAGATGGGGAAATGCGGACGGGTGGTGAGGGGGGATTCATTGGGAGATGTCGCTCCACTTCACAGTCGCTCGATGTGGCTAATGTGTTTCTTGTGTCACTCTGTAGGAGAGGAGTTGCGCCGTACAAGAGGGCCTGGCTGTCATAACAGGGGTACATTTCCATAGAAGTGCTGCAAGTCTGTGACTGTGCCATTGAAACCAAGAGGCCAATTTATTTTGTGCGGGTCCGACTCCTTATCTCCCCTTGACTTCACATCAATACCAGAATTCCAGTCGTTGTTTTCAAGTACTTGTTTGTTCATGCCATTTTGTTTGAACTCCTTTGCCTTTGTGTTGACTTTGCTCTCTCTCTCCTCCCCTGAATGTGATTACCGACTGCTCCTTGAGAGCCCATCACCGTAGACGCCACCATCCATCTGGACGTGTGATCCATTAACGACGTACGCTGTCTGCGGGAATGGAGTATTTTATAATATCAGACAGAACTTTGCTGAAGTCGGCACCATCGTATTTCAAATCAACGGTCTGGAGTGTTGAGAGAGGGACAAGCAGCAGGAAGAGATACTTAGATTAGAGGTTTATTTTGTGTGTTCCTTTGTTTCTGTCAGGAGCAGGCGGCAGGCTGATGGATGTGTTATCTCACTGACTGTCTGTCTGGTTGATCCACCACTTACAGCCTGTAGCCC
This sequence comes from Salvelinus fontinalis, assembly GCF_029448725.1. Taxonomy (NCBI): domain Eukaryota; kingdom Metazoa; phylum Chordata; class Actinopteri; order Salmoniformes; family Salmonidae; genus Salvelinus; species Salvelinus fontinalis. Next base: position 50,339,500 of record NC_074669.1, read on the forward strand.
CGGGCTGCTTGTGACCTGTCACTGCAGGCTGATCTGAATAACAAAACTGTACTTATGTTACAGGCCTCAGTACAGAGAGTCACTGTGTATAAAGAGTCACTGTGAGAGACCCCCTACCCCCCTCCATCTGGCACGCAGGCTTGAGCAAATGCTCGATGAGGCAGTGAATTTGCTGCCTCTGAATGAGATAGTGTGTGGGGTGATTACACGTCCTCTGCTCATCTTAGCAGAGCTGCAAGAAGTTAACTTTAATGTGTTTTGTTGGTACACACTCATAAGGTTGACTGGAGGTAGATCAAATCAGAGGAAAGACAACCACCTTGTCGCTCAACTTGCTGGCGGCATCAGCGCCGGCCTCCCATCAAAGTGGGATTACCGATGTAAATCTGGCTAATTGAATTTACATGTGGATACAGGCCGTGATTTAAGGCTTCCGCTTTGTGGGACGACGTTCCCCGCTCAATGGACGCTACATTACCTACATGTACATATTACCTCAATTACCCCAACTAATCGGTGCCCCCGCACATTGACTCTGTACCGGTACCCCCCTGTATGTAGCCTATTGTTCTTTTACTGCGACTCTTTAATTACATGTTACTTTTATTTTTTACTTATCAATTTTTACTGAACACTTATTTTTCTTAAAACTGCATTGTTGGTTAAGGGCTTGTAAGTAAGCATTTCACTGTAAGGTGAAATGTTGTATTCGGCGCATGTGACAAGTACAATTTGATTAACTGTTAGTTCTTCCTTAACTCAGTCCGAACGTCAAAAGCTTCCAATGCCAGTTCGGGTCACGCATCAATTGTCTGATGATGGAAAAGGGGGCGGGTGAAATATGCCGGGAATTGTGGGTAACCTTGTGCAAGGCTGAGGCGTTAATAACTCAAACGTTCTTGGTAGGCCGGAGATCTTTGCGCTGCGTCGGGTTGTCTGATTGATCTCTGATTGATAACTGCTGAATCTCTGTGAGACTTGAAATGACACTGCAGCGTCATAGTCCCCCATAAACTCATAACCAGCTTGGAACAACAATGACTTGGGTGCATATCATATCCCAGGTCAAAGGGGCCGGCTCCATTCTTGCTTGTAAGCTGATTGTGGTGGGTCTTGTATGTAACACTACGAGACCTTGGGACTATAAGGTTCTGTGATATTGAGCATGAAAGTTTTCACATTTCCGAACATTTTTGTAGTGAATTTTTCTTTCATAACCCAGGTCCTCACCTTAAAGTTACCTAAAGTGCAGAGTATCAATATCCTAAGAAATTTGTAAATCTTATTTTTTTTAGGTGGGTGCAATCGCAGATAGAACCTTATAGCGCTGAAATGTCAATCTGGGTTCGGCTAAGAGGATTTATCTGCCACAGAATGTTAAAATTATTTCAATAGAAAAGTACAGACATTTAATGGTAGACCTCCACAAGTCTGGTTCATCCTTGGGATCAATTTCCAAACGCCTGAAGGTACCACATTCATCTGTACAAACGATAGTACGCAAGTATAAACACCATGGGACCACGCAGCTGTCATACCGCTCAGGAAGGAGACGTGTTCTGTCTCCTAGAGATGAATGTACTTTGGTGCAAAAAGTGCAAATCAATCCCAGAACAACAGCAAAGGACCTTGTGCAGACGCTGGAGGAAACAGGTACAAAAGTTTCAATATCCACAGTAAAACGAGTTCTATATCAACATAACCTGAAAGGCCACTCAGCAAAGAAGAAGCCACTGCTCCAAAACCGCCATAAAAAAGCCAGACTACGGTTTGCAACTGCACATGGGGACGAAGATCCTACTTTTTGTAGAAATGTCATCTGGTCTGTTGAAACAAAAATATAACTATTTGGCCATAATGACCATCGTTATGTTTGGAGGAAAATGGGGGAGACTTGCAAGCCGGAGAACACCATCCCAACCGTGAAGCATGGGGGTGGCAGCATCATGTTGTGGGGGTGCTTTGCTGCAAGAAGGACTGGTGCACTTCACAAAATAGAGGGCATCATGAGGATGGAAAATTATGTGGATATATTGAAGCAACATCTCAAGACATCAGTCAGGAAGTTAAAGCTTGGTCGCAAATGGGTCTTCCAAATGGACAATGACTCCAAGCATACTTCCAAAGTTGTGGCAAAATGGCTTAAGGACAACAATGTCAAGGTATTGAAGTGTCCATCACAAAGCCTTGACCTCAAACCTATAGAAAATGTTTGGGTGGAACTGAAAAAGCGTGTGCGAGCAAGGAGGCCTACAAACCTGACTCAGTTACAACAGCTCTGTCAGGAGGAATGGGCCAAAATTCACCCAACTTATTGTGGGAGGCTTGTGGAAGGCTACCCGAAACATTTGACCCGTTAAACAATGTAAAGGCAATGCTACCAAATACTATTGGAGGGTATGTAAACTTCTGACCCACTGGGAATGTGATGAAAGAAATAAAAGCTGAAATAAATAATTCTCTCTGCTATTATTCTGTCACTTCAAATTCTTAAAATAAATCGGTGATCCTAACTGACCTAAGACAGGGAATTTTTACTAGGATTAAATATTAGGAATTGTGAAAAACTTAGTTTAAATGTATTTGGCCAAGGTGTATGTAAACTTCCGACTTCAACTGTACAATGAACAGACACTTTTTTTCATTCATGTATTTTGGATTGAGAGAAGCTTAATGCATCTCCCACATTCTGTCAATAAACCACATTCAATTTCACATTTTTGGGAAGAACACCATTAGCGGGCTGCCCATGGGCCGAGAGCGATGCTTAAAATACCAGTTGTTTGGCAGTTAAGGATTGTAAAGTGCAGATTCAAGACCGCAATGCATATCGCCATGGAGAAACGTGCACGTTGAATTCTAGGAGTCAAGTCTGCTTTAGATTTGGCTGCAAAAGTGCCTTATTACCCACTCAGCCAATTTGAACATATCATGGTTTTAATTTGGTGGGTTTTCTGACCAGAGACTGGTCTGCCATTGTACAGTGACTTGCCATATCCCAATTGCTGTGACAATTAGCATGCACGTTATCAGGGGCTGAGCTGAAATGCTCTGTGTGCTGTGGCATAACTACACAGGCTGTACTGTACTACCTGTGCCCGAGCACCTGCCCCTTTGCCCTCCCGCTCATCAATTGTTATTTTGGGTGGTGCTATACTGTATACAGTTTTTGTGGTTGTTACCCTCAAGTTGTCGTGACGTTGCCAAGATTGCCAGCCCCCATCGCATTTGCTGGTTAGTCGCGCATGTTTGTCTACCGTGTACTGAGCTCGCGCTCGTTTGCTCCCATTTCCCAGTCTGCCCTGTATGGAGATTGCATGCGCCTGGTGTGTGTGTGTGGGTGGCAAGGTACCTAGTTTAAATATCAACACTACTGCCACAGCAGCTGCAGGCATAACATTTGATTAACACTTCACAACACTTGATTTCCATCATCTATATTCGTTCTGGTTTGCTGAGCAGAGAGAGCAGCAGAGAGAGCAGCAGAGAGGAGCGGCTGCATCTTTGACTGTCCAATCCAACTCCATCGCTTCAGTCGGGAGTTGCGCATGTGTCAGGGCAGCAGCAGCACAGGCAGTCTAGACTCTAGCTAACCAACATATACTAAAATATCCACACAAGCCACTAGCCACCTGCCCCCTGAAAGGTCTGTGCCCGGTCCTGATGAGCACTATAGAACATTACCCGTGTAAACCGGTCAAGACCTTGTGAATATGACAATAATATTAAAATTGCCTGTCATCCATTTTACAAACAAATACTTGTACCAATAAAGTACAGAGGTCTCAACAGTCCTCCCCCAGCTCCAACTTTTATCTGTTTAGTTTTTTAAATCTTCTTTCTCTACTTTCTGAATTTCTGATTTGCATTCAAGGAGGAGAGCAAATGAAACAAATTGGAGAAAAAGCAGTGGAGAAGCGAGAGAGAGAGAGAGAGAGAGCTAGCTCACCTGAGACACTGCCTTGTTTTATTTATGAAGGCTCTGCCAGCTCACGATGGAGACAAATTACCTTTTAACAATGTGAAATAGAATTTTGTTTACAAGGCTACGCTTCCCCTTGGTTTTTTCGAATGAGATTTCTCACAGCCGCCCCATTTATATCGCAGATCCTTATCATCTCAATCTTTCAAAACCAATCAGTTTGAAGAAAGGGATGGGGAAGAAGAAGAATGAATCTGTGTCCATAAAATGGAGCCATTAGGTATATTTATGAATTCCATGCCCCAGCCCAATGCCAGCCCATTCCCTTCATGTAGTTTATTTGCATATGGGGCTATTTATCCATTGCTTTATTTAAAGTCTAAATTCTTGGCCGCAATTAAATCAATTGCTGATATAGGTAAAGTACTCTGTAGGTTTAGTGAGAAGGTTTAAGCTGTATCAGAGGTGTTAAAGGACACAACTTGTCCTTACAATAAAGCATAACCACTTTGAGTATAGTCTGCCACTTCGAGGTAGTCTTCAACCTTTTTTACCAGGCCGAACTGGAATATTTGGGGCCTTTATCCGCCATCTGGACAGGGAAAAAGGGTAAGAGGAGCAGAGCCCGCAGCAATTTTGGTTTTCTTGGTAGTCGGACAGCAAATCCCCCAACTACATCACAAACATACCCCAATATGAGAGAAACCTTCCACCCACTCCTACCTTGGCCTTTGTTTTCAAACATCACTACCCCTGGATACCTGCACGTGACATTTAGGAGCAGCAAAGTCACATTTTTATAGCGCAAAAGCACATAGGCTCATTCGTAGTCAAAGCGAGACAAAGTGTTATTTTATTAGCTGAAATAACAGGTGTTCTGATATGCTTTTTTTTGCGGAATACTGTCGAAAGCACCTTATCTCTGCACTGTAAATCCTCGATTCCATTATTTGGTGCTCTCAACCATATTTTGTACATTAAAGTGATGGATGTCAAATGTAAAACTCCAAGGTTCCCTTTGTTGTCTTCCCCTCCTGCCTTCCCTCTACGTACGCTACCTCTTCCAGATCAGCATGGATCTTTTAATAAAAAAAAAAAAATGTTTTTGATCTTTTAAATACTAAGTACCTGTCTGGTATAATTGGTCTTGTTGTGCTTGCTGCCTACATTTTCTCTCTATGTAATCCAAAATAGAACGTTGGTGAAAGTTTTTAGTCTAGTTGTCCTACTTCTAACAGCCCAAGACACTGACTACAGGTCATGGTTTTAGGCCAGCAGCTTGCCTTGTCTCTCCCTGGCACAGATCTCCTATGTGAGGCGGCCGTAGCGATTGGACAGCCAGGGGCTAATCTTACCCCCCTCCCTCAGTGATATGTTTTGCCCTTTTGCTCTTTCACTTCTTTTCACACCTCTGAGTCCCCCAGATACCCCGGAGCTGAGTTGACAGACTCTTGAGAGTCTACCGGGGTCCAAGTGGAGTGTCTCAGTGGTCCAGGGCAGGCTGGGCAGCCGGAGCCCCCAGGCATTCCCGCAGGAGCTTTCAGTGGGGAAGAAGTAGAACTCTTCACATCTCCTGTCCTGCCCAGTCACAATGAACCTTGTGAGGAAACTTCTCCTTTGCCCAGTCCACCGCCGCCATGTTTGTTTGTGCTATCTCTTTTAACATGTTCTCTGTCAGCTAGTTCACTCAGGGTCAGTTTTTTGAGAGAGAAAATGGACAAATGGAATCTCGGCCATATCATGTAAGATTGACGGGATTCTTGCGGCAGCAGGGTTCCCTTGAAAAAGAGATTCACCTGGTTAAATAAAGGACAAGAAAGAAGAAAAAATCATCATAACCATAATAAAAAACGAAAACAATGTATTGACCGGAAATATTTTTGATAAAAGGCATCTGGTGAAAATGTGGATTCAACAGGCATCGAATATTCGACTTGTCTTTTCTTCTGTCTTTCTGAGTACGGAGAAAGCACGCTGTGTTTCATAGCTGTGGGGTATTGTGCTCACTGTAGTGTAGCCAAACTCACTGTGCTGAATAGAAGATCTGAGATGGGAGGGAGGTAGCAAAGAGAATAGAGCCCCCCCTCCCCGTCCCACATGTAATACATTATTGCTGATGTACAATCTGAAAACTTGGGTTTTTCGTTTTCTTTCCCTACCACTCGAGTCAGCGGGGAGGAGAAGTGACAGAAGTATTTTGGGGTCGTCAAACCTGGCTGAGAAAAAATAACACGCGTGGCATGTTACCCTCTCCACTATGATTGATATGTTGTTGACCTGTACTGCTCCCACCCTCTCTCGCGAGTCCACACACACACACACACACACACACACACACACACACACACACACACACACACACACACACACACACACACACACACACACACACACACACACACACACACACACACACACACACACACACACACACACACACACACACACACAACACACACACACACACACACACATACTCCTCTCAGCTTATGTGGAGAATATCCAGAGCCCAAGGATAGATGTGGGTAATTGCCATATAAAGGAAACACCAACATAAAGTGTCTTTAATAATAGGGCTTTGGGCCATCACGGCTTTGGGCCATTAATAGGGCTTTGGGCCATAAAGTGTCTTTAATAGGGCTTTGGGCCATCACGAACCCCCAGAACAGCTTCAATGGATTATAGTGTCCGGAACGCTAGGACGGATTCCAGTAAAAATTCCATCATTTGGTGTTTTGTTGATGGTAGTGGAAAACGCTGTCTCAGGCGCCTCTCCAGAATCTCCCATAAGTGTTCAATTGGGTTGAGATCTGGTGACGGAGACGGCCACGGAAAATGGTTTACATCGGTTTTTATGCTCATCAAACCATTCAGTGACCACTTGTGCACCTGTGGATGAGGGCATTGTCATCCACTCCCATCAGGATATAAATGATTCATCATAGGTTGATGATCATTACTCAGAATGGCTGTTGCTTTACTGGCGTTTACTTTGCCCTCTAAGGGGTTGAAGTGGACCTAACCCATGCCAGGAAAATGCACCCCCACACCACAAGAGAGACGCCAGATCCCACATACCTGTAGATGAACCACTAACTAATTATGTTGTTTTGACATGTTCCTACCCAGAGGTTATTGAAATGCGATATCGCCAGATGAATCTCTGTGGGAATTCTTCTACTAATAGCTCTCAATGAAATGCAGCTGTTGAGGAAAATAACAATTGAATAAAATATGGCACGATGGTACATTTTCTCGACATCCCACAATATTTGAAAACAATTAAACAGACTGTAATTGATATGTGTAGGCAGCTTCTGGAGTCAGAACATTATAACACTCGTTTTAATTTAAAACGGGCTAAAAGAGATACAACCTTGTCTGGAGCGTTGCTCATTTTGTTGGTAAAGATATTTTCATATTCACACTGGTTTATCTTGCCTGTACAGTATTTGGAATAATATATATACAGTGGGGCAAAAAAGTATTTAGTCAGCCACCAATTGTGCAAGTTCTCCCACTTAAAAAGATGAGAGAGGCCTGTACTTTTCATCGTAGGTACACTTCAACTATGACAGACAAAATGAGAAAGAAAATTCCAGAAAATCACATTGTAGGATTTTTAATAAATGTATTTGCAAATTATGGTGTAAAATAAGTATTTGGTCACCTACAAACAAACAAGATTTCTGGCTCTCACAGACCTGTAACTTCTTCTTTAAGAGGCTCCTCTGTCCTCCACTCGTTACCTGTATTAATGGCACCTGTTTGAACTTGTTATCAGTATAAAAGACACCTGTCCACAACCTCAAACAGTCACACTCCAAAACTTTTTGGTAAAAACTCAACTCGTCGTGTTTGGAGGACAAAGAATGCTAAGTTGCATCTAAAGAATACCATACCTACTGTGAAGCGTGGAAACATCATGCTTTGGGGCTGTTTTTCTGCAAAGGGACCAGGACGACTGATCCGTGTAAAGGAAAGAATGAATGGGGCCATGTATCGTGAGATTTTGAGTGAAAACCTCCTTCCATCAGCAAGGGCATTGAAGATGACACGTGGCTGGGTCTTTCAGCATTAAAATGATCCCAAACACACCGCCCGGGCAACGAAGGAGTGGCTTCGTAAGAAGCATTTCAAGGTCCTGGAGTGGTCTAGCCAGTCTCCAGATCTCAACCCCATAGAAAATCTTTGGAGGGAGTTGAAAGTCAGTGTTGCCCAGCAACAGCCCCAAAACATCACTGCTCTAGAGGAGATCTGCATGGAGGAATGGACCAAAATACCAGCAACAGTGTGTGAAAACCTTGTGAAGACTTACAGAAAATGTTTGACCTCTGTCATTGCCAACAAAGGGTATATAACAAAGTATTGAGAAACTTGTGTTATTGACCAAATACTTATTTTCCACCATAATTTGCAAATACATTCATTAAAAATCCTACAATGTGATTTTCTGGATTTCTTTTTCTCATTTTGTCTGTCATAGTTGAAGTGTACCTACGATGAAAAGTACAGGCCTCTCTCATCTTTTTAAGTGGGAGAACTTGCACAATTGGTGGCTGACTAAATACTTTTTTGCCCCACTGTATATATATTTTTCCAATATTTGTTTGATCAGCATAGATGAGCAAAGTCTAGGAGTTTTTCCCAAATGGCACCCTATTTCTTATTTAGTGCACTACTTTTGACCAGGTCCTTATCGGAAATAGGGTGCCTCTGGGACGGGCACTAGACTCTTCCCTAAAGTATATCCATGATATCAGCCTAACTTCTGTACCCTTCTATGTTGCCATGCCGCCCAGCTAAGATTGAATTGCTATAATAGTCTTCTGACACACCATATATTCCCATGTACATTAGTGGCACTTGACATGGTTACCATGGAAATACTCCCATCTCCCCTGCTTTTCATTATCAGAATTACAATCTGTCATAGTTCACATCATCTCAGGAGGAATGGAAACACATAAAACTATCTTCAGTGCCATTTGTCATGCTCTGACATATAACCGAGGGAACAAGAGGAACTGGTGTGTACTTTAAGCTGGTACAGTGTGGATTGAGTTTGTAAATAGCAGAGAGGGAGCTGTTGCTATCTGTTTTCTGCTACCTCTCACCTAACATGACATGAACGCATGTGTGTTAGGCTATTTATAGTACTTTCTACTGTTATATGGATGGATGAGAAAAAAAAATGATAGTGCATCTCAAGAGATATCATCTTGCGAAATGAAATGTGAATCTATGGATTGATGGATGACTTTACAGTATATGTTCATTTGTGGAACTCTCTTTATAGGTGCTGGACCGCTGTGTGCGTTTCTAACGCCTTTCAACTGCGTTGTTCCCATTAACCACCCACTCCCAGAAAACTGTCTGCCTGCCCACTTTCACTGACTTTTCTTTCTTCACGAGATATGAAAAGAAATCCTTTTCGACTGAATTACTTACAGTATTCCTAACCTCTCTCTACCCACTTCAACATTCCCACCCTTTTCCCCCACACCAAATCGTGCACCAGATGTGAATAGTTCTTCATTCCTCCGGCGGATCCCTTAGATCCCTGCCACCTGCTCGTCTCCCTGCCCGTCCTCGAAGCTCGGCGAGGGGGGTCACTCTGGGTAAACAAGAGACTCTAATGGGAGGGAGGTATATCGCTCCCTCCCTCTCAGCTGCCTCCGAGCGCACTCAGTACAGCTGCTCTGACCTGGAGCAGAGACCCATCCTCTGCTCATTATGCCTGAGCTGGATGAGAGAAAGAGAGAAAGAGAGAGAGGGACGGGGGGATGAGAGATAGGAAAGAAGAGGAAGTGTGAGGGAGATGGAGAGAGGACAGAGAGGGAGAGAGAGTGGAAAGGGAGAGGGAAAGAACTAGACAAACCGGTTAACAGAGGAGGGGATTGATGGAGGGGACTAGCTATACAGTAGGTAGCTAGGAAGCATAAGAGGGAAACAGTCTAATGTCCCCTCCCATCGCTCTCTGCCCCCATCTCTCTTGCCACCTCTCTCTGCTTTGATTGGTGACTAGCAGGTTGCACCCTGTAATGCATTAGCAAGCCACTTGGGACTTGCTGTAGCTCAAACTACTAGGCGTCAAACTGGAGGTTAGCTGAGGCTTGTTTTCTTCCCATATTAATGGGTTAGATGAGGATCTGCATTATGTAAGGTCCTCGGTTCACTTCCTCAATCTTCTCATACCTTTCAGGTGTGGGCAAAGCAATTCATTGCAGACCCCGATCCAAATAGTATTTGTCCTTTTTATATATATATTTTTTACTTTAGCTGCGCTCGATTGAGCTCACCTGTTGCAAATGGAACCAACAAAGTAGTCCCAAAAGTGCAAACCCCACCCATCTAAGCATTCTGGGCATGCAGGCTCAATCCACCACTCAAAGTATTTAAAAGAAAATATGCTTTTTTAACCAAGGTCTGGTTCATTGGGGACATGAAACAACTGAATGCATGAATAATCGTTGAGTAACGATCAACTCCAGCTAAAGGAATCTCCACCACGAGATGGCTGTGTTAGTTAGGCACAATGATAACAATAGGATAAGCATTCATGTAAAGTCTGATGATGTGAAACTTGATTGTGAGCAATTATAAACATTTAACCCAACCCCACGCATTTAACCCAACCCCTCTGAATCAGAGAGGTCCGATGGGCTGCCTTACTCGACATCCACAGCGCCCGGGGAACAGTGGGTTAACTGCCTTGCTCAGGGGCAGAATGACAGATGTTTACCTTGACAGCTCAGGGATTTGATCCAGCAACATTTCGTTTACTGGCCCAACGCCCTAACCTTTAGGCTACCTGCCACCCTAGAAGTCCTGGCAGCTCAGAAAAAAGTAGCCTGCACTCATTAATCGGAGGAAGTGTTTTACCTTAAACATGCCTAAGTGCTAAATGTACTTTTGGCATGAATACGTCTCCATACGCCTACCTTGGTTGGTTGTATTGATTCAAAAATACATTGTATACTCAGTGAAACATTACTATTTAGAATGAGGGAATTTATTATGCAAATGCATTAATTCCCCTAGGCTTTGTTAAGGGGAATTACTACGATACGTTAGTTTGAATAAGCTTTTCTCTTTCCCTCCCACACCACATTATAATTCGTATCCAGTAGTCAGTGCTGTGAGACATCCCAATTATAGATTTCTACCTTGCATTGCATACATTATCCAAACTCTCACTGTATACATTATCCAACCTCTTGTTTCACATGATCAATCGTCTCATTGTCTACATTATCTACCCTCTCATTGTCTACATTATCCAACCTCTCTTTGTATATTATACCCCCCAAAACACACACGCGCGCACACACACACACACACACACACACACACACACACACACACACACACACACACACACAGCCATTGTCATGTTTGCCGCTTAACAACCAGAGGATGCCCGCGCTGGAATGAATTGCTCATTAACAGTGAATTGCTGGAGGCACATTGCATTATTGAAGGGTCAATAAGACGCAGGCTCCTCCTCTGCCATCTTATCGCCGTAGAAGAGGGACTGTGTATTGAAAGAGCAGATTTTACAGTGAGCTCAGCTGCCTCGCCTCATTGATCTATGATCCATAGCTGGAGGAATCATTGACGTTCAAATTCCTCATGAGGCAATGGTAGGGATATATCACTTGTTTGCTGCTTGTCTATTCTATTCACCCACCAGAACACCAGTAAAAGCCTATGTGGCAGGGCATTTCAGCATCAAGTAGAATGTGGGGATAACGTAATGGATAACTGATCAAATTCACAATGGAAATTATAACTAGATTGTGGAAATGTGGGGAAATGTATATAAAACACTGGGGGGAAAAAAACATTGCCTATTGCCTTTTGCACTCGTACCCGTATACGGGTTGAAAATGGCAGATTTAGGCACTGATAAGCGCCTAAATTGTAACGCAGTGGCTGTACAGTAACATGCTATAATTAAGCAATAAGGCCCGAGGGGGTGTGGAATATGGCCAACATAGCATAGCTTCGCGTAGTGCCTAAGAACAGCCCTTAGCCGTGGTATATTGGCCATATACCACAAACCCCAGAGATGCCTCATTACTATTATAAACTGGTTACCAACATAAGTTGAACTGTAAGCTAGTATCTTTTCGTCATACCTGTGGTATATTGTCTGATATACACACAGCTGAAAAGCTGTTTCTTCCAATCAGCATCCAGGACAAAACTACCCAGTTTATGACATTATGTATACATTTTCTATGATAACGATCACTTCTCTGATCTTGTCAGATATGAATAACCCATCTATCTGTGAGTTTTTCAACCACAGCCTTCTCACCCTAGTTGGTAGTTACAACATCAGTATTTCTCCCCAATCACTGTCCTGCTGAGCGCCTGCAATATTGAAGTACCGCACACACTAAGCCATGTGCAGCATAGCCAAACTACAGTATGATCCATCCAACCGTTTGAAGATTGAACCGTATCCGACGAATATTCAGACCAGCAAGCAAGTGGCAGCAAACCATGAACACCATAGCAGCTAGTAGCCCTGCGGGGAGGTAGAGAAGGAGGGGTGGAGGGAGAAGAGAGAGATGGGGATCAAGTGAAGGACGTTCCCTCTATTCTCAAAGTCATTCCTCATTCTCCTTCTCTCCCGGGTCTTCCTCAACGGAGCCTACAGATAAAGAGTAATCACCTAGGCTAAGGCTAATGGACACAGTAATGATAGGGAGGAACAGATTTTTTCCCTTTTATAAATGGTACATTGTGTACAGTTGAAGTCGGAAGTTTACATACACCTTAGCCAAATACATGTAATCCTAGTAGCAATTCCCTGTCTCAGGTCAGTTAGGATCACCACTTTATTTTAAGAATGTGAAATGTCAGATTAATAGTAGAGAGAATTATTTCTTTCAGCTTTTATTTCTTTCATCACATTCCTAGTGGGTCAGAAGTTTACATACACTCATTAAGTATTTGGGAGTATTGCCTTTAAATTGATTAACCTTGGTCAAATGTTTCGGGTAGCCTTCCACAAGCCTCCCACAATAAGTTGGGTGAATTTTGGCCCATTCCTCCTGACAGAGCTGTTGTAACTGAGTCAGGTTTGTAGGCCTCCTTGCTCGCACACGCTTTTTCAGTTCTACCCACACATTTTCTATAGGTTTGAGGTCAAGGCTTTGTGATGGACACTTCTGTCACGACTTCAACCGAGGCAGGCTCTCCTTCCCGTTCGGGTGGCGTTCGGCGGTCGTCGTCACCGGCCTACTAGCTGCCACTGACTCTTTTTCCTCCCCCCTCCTTATGTGTTTATTTGTTACACCTGTGTTCAGTTAAGTGGGTAATTAGTATGGCTTTATTTGTCAGCCAGCCCGTAGGCGTCTTTGTGCGGGATTGTTACTTTGTATACCTTTTGGATTTCGGGAGTGGAGATTATATTTGTGGACTGGGATTGTTGCTCGTGTCGTTGGACCGTAGTGTATGTTGACCCAGTTCGTCCGTGTTGGACATTTGTGTTGGACTGTTGGGGATTAAAAGACTCAACGTATTGAAGCTCTGCTGTCTCCTGCGTTTGACTTCGCACCCCCCCGACACCCAGGTCATTACAACTTCAATAACTTGACTTTGATGTCCTTAAGCCATTTTTCCACAACTTTGGAAGTGTGCTTAGGGTCATTGTCCATTTGGAAGACCCATTTGCGACCAATCGTTAACTTCCTGACTGATGTTTTGAGATGTTGCTTCAATATATCCACATAATTTTCCGTCCTCATGATGCCATCTATTTTGTGAAGTGCACCAGGCCCTCCTGCAGCAAAACACCCCCACAACATGATGCTGCCACCGCCGTGCCTCACGGTTGGGATGGTGTTCTTCGGCTTGCAAGCCTCCCCCATTTTTCCTCCAAACATAACGATGGTCCTTATGGCCAAACAGTTCTATTTTTGTTTCATCAAACCAGAAGACTTTTCTCCAAAAAGTACGATCTTTGTCCCCATGTGCAGTTGCAAACCGTAGTCTGGCTTTTTTATGGCGGATTTGGAGCAGTGGCTTCTTCCTTGCTGAGCGGTTATGTCGATATAGGTCCCATGGGGTTTTTACTTGCGTACTATTGCTTGTACAGATGAACGTGGTAACTTCAGGCATTTGGAAATTGCTCCCAAGGATGAACAAGACTTGTGGAGGTCTACAATTTTTTCTGAGGTCTTGGCTGATTTCTTTTGATTTTCCCATGATGTCAAGCGAATATGCACTGAGTTTGAAGTTAGGCCTTGAAATACATCCACAGGTACACCTCCAATTGACTCAAATTATGTCAATTAGCCTATCAGAAGTTTCTAAAGACATGACATAATTTTCTGGAATTTTCAAAGCTGTTTAAAGCACAGTCAACTTATTGTATGTAAACTTCTGACCCACTGGAATTGTGATACAGGGAATTATAAGTGAAATAATCTGTCTGTAAACAATTGTTGGGAAAAATACTTGTGTCATGCACAAAGTAGATGTCCTAACCGAAATGCTGAAACTGAAACTGAAATTTGTGGAGTGGTTGAAAAACGAGTTTTAATGACTCCAACCTAGTGTATGTAAACTTCCGACTTCAACTGTATCTGCTGGTCATTACCTTTCTGTCTGTCCGTCACTCCTTCTTTAGTTGAATAAGGCACATTGAATGAAGTGTCAAGTTAAGAATCATTGTGTAATCTCTTTTTCTGTAGTTTTGCAATCTTAAAGTGTCCTTGCACTTTCAAATCAAAGTTTGTCAGATGTTTTCAGACCTCCAAGTAGTCTAATGGCAGGAGGAAACCACATCCTTCGATGTTATGGGAAGTGGTTCTGTTTTGACATTCCTTTTCTTTTGAGATCTGAAAACATCTGACAAACTATCATTTTTGAGTGAAATGTTTCTGAGGGAAAAACTTTTGTGTCTGGTGTGACAAAGCTCTTTGCTATAAGAACATAACCTTAAGAACAGCTCTTTGGCTTAGTCCAAATTCTTTTAATGATGGTAAATTATGAGAAACATCCAATCCTGGCTGTATTTTATTGCGATTTGGTGGCGCACTGTTTAAAATGGTGTCTGCAAAACTCTCCTTTACAGCGTAATCACAAAAACTTGCCTCCAGCTAGATGTCGAAGGAAGTTACGATAAGGGGTAAAAAAAATTATAAAGCTATTGCGAATAAGCACATTAAGGAGCACGAAAACTGATATTTTCCCTTCTATAAATGGTATGTTGTGTATCTACTGATCAAATTACCTTTGTCTGTCCAATGCACCTCCTGCATTTTTTACATTTTATTTAACTAGGCAGGTCAATTAAGAACAAATTCTTATTTACAAGGATGGCCTAGCAGGCCTCCCCTAACCCGGACAATGCTGGGCCAATTGTGCGCCGCCCTAAGGGACTCCCGATCTCGGTCGGTTGTGATACAGCCCGGGATCAAACCATTGTCTGCAGTGAGATGCAGTGCCTTAGACCGCTGCGCCACTCGGGAGCCTGTAGTTGAATTAGGTATGTTGAATGAAATGTCAATTTAAGAATTATTGTCTCCATACATTTGCAGTCTTTAAGTGGAAGACTATTCGTGCCTGGTGTGATGCTACGATGCTCTTTGGTAGAAGATCATGGCCCATAAAGGCTTTGTCAAAATGCAGTGCACCATGTAGGGAATAGGGTGTCATTTGGGACGCACTCGATAACTTTCAGAACAATTCTTAATCCATGCATTCATCTAAATTCAAGGCCTCTTCCTTTATAATGCTGGTAAATTATGAAAAAACTTCCTGGCTGTTTGAAATAGTGTCTGTAAAACTCTTGTTTACCTTAATCCCATTACCTTGCCTTCAGCAAGTAGTCAAAGGATATTACGATAAGGGGTCAATCCTCTGTGGAGTTTGTAAACATAAATACACTTCTCATCTACAGGATGCTCGGCTGCTCCCGCTGAGGGGAATGCAAAATTAAGCAAGATGGCTTAACGAGAACACCTGCCGAGTAGGGCAAAGGAAGGAGCTGAGGAAGAAGCCCTGGGGTGCTCTGTAACACCCATCCAAATTTCATTAGAGACCAAAGGGACCTTTATTGACTTAAATTAGTTTTTCAGGACTTGGGCCAGTGTAGAATTTAGTAGGCTATGGTTGCGTCCCAAATGGCACCCTACTCCCTACACAGTACACTACTTTTGATCAGAGCCCTATGCAAGCTACCAGAGTGGGCACTGTAGGATAGCAGTACAATTCTCCATTGGATACCATCGTTATATCCCTAGAATTTCTGGTGGAAAGTGTTTTTCCACACATTTCCACATGTTGTTTTTGCAGTCATTAAAGCTGAGATCCACAATAGGTGAAACAGAAACTACTGGCCACCAGTGGTGTAAAGTACTTAAGTAACAATTCTTGAAAATACTACTTAAGTCATTTTTTGGGGTATCTGTACTTTACTTTACGTTATGCTTAATTTGTAAATTATGTCTGAGTGTTGGAGGGTGCCCTTGGCTATTAATATAAGGAACTTGAAATGATTTATACTTTTTGATACTTAAGAATATTTCAAACCAAATACTATATCACTTTTACTCAAGTAGTATTT
Source organism: Salvelinus fontinalis (assembly GCF_029448725.1). Taxonomy (NCBI): domain Eukaryota; kingdom Metazoa; phylum Chordata; class Actinopteri; order Salmoniformes; family Salmonidae; genus Salvelinus; species Salvelinus fontinalis. The sequence goes on from NC_074669.1 coordinate 50,356,011, forward strand.
TACTGGTTGACTTTCACTTTTATGTGAGTCCTTTTCTAGTAAGGTATCTTTACTTTTACTCAAGTATGACAATTGGGTACTTTTTCCACCACTGTTGGCCGCCCCAGGAGCATTTGTTATTGTTTTTGTTTTGAGGAAAAGAGCATCCAGCATCGCGAGAAAAAAATTGTAGAATGTATATATTCTGCTGTTCTATCTCACGTGCAACTATGTCCGAGGGGAAACAAAACAGTGTTCATTGTTTCAAGTAAAGTCTTTGTTGTTGTAATATCTCAAACGGGACGTGGCAGTTTCACCACTATGGATTCCAGCTTTAATTTGCCACCAACCAGACAATGCAAATGAGGTCCGGGAGATGATTTTGAAGCTGTTTAGGATACGGAAGTCCTGCCAAAGCCTCATCTTAGTTTAATGAGACCCAAACTAGGACCAGCAGCGGCATAGCAAGTCCTCAATTTCCCCCATTGTGCTCGAGACACAACCTCCCGCCATGCAAATCAACCATGTTTCTTTCGCTTTCATATCCGCCTCTCAAACACAAACGAGAGCCTAACGATTCACTGAGACACTGAGGAGCACCCAAACAATCATTGGATGTTGGTGTTTGATTAGTTACACACACACACACACACACACACACACACACACACACACACACACACACACACACACACACACACACACACACACACACTCTTATGATCCTTCCTGGCTGATGCTGTCACTGCTACCCTGTTGGCTGGAGCCACAGACTCTTTAGCTATGCCTCAATGGGCCTGGCACTAGATGGAGACATTCATCTAAAGACTGAGATAGCGAGAAGGAGTGAGAGGAGAAAAGTGATGCATAAACAGTATGATGAGGCGCAAACCTGTCGATTTGGCTGTTCGCATCGAGAGACTGGTTCCTGCTTTTGAAGCTGCCTCCCTTGTAATCAAATCAAAATATTTAATCAAATTGTATTGAATGCATACACATATTTAGCAGATGATTTTGCAGGTGTAGCGAAATGCTTGTGTTCCTCGCTCCGACAGTGCAGAAATATCTAACAATACATAATACACACAAATCTAAAAAGTAAAATAATGGAAATTAGAAATATTAGGACAAGCAATGTCGGAGTCCAGAGTATAAATATATTTGTACAGTACCAGTCAAAAGTTGGGACACACCTACTCATTCAAGGGTTTATCTTTATTTGTACTATTTTCTACATTGTAGAATAATAGTGAAGACATCAAAGCTATGAAATAACACACATGGAATCATGTAGTAACCAAAAAAGTGTTCAACAAAAGAAATATATATTTGAGATTCTTCAAAGTAGCCACTCTTTGCCTTGATGACAGCTTTGCACACTCTTGGCATTCTCTAAACCAGCTTCATGAGTTAATTACCTGGAATGAATTTGCAGTGTTACAGTGATGGTGCCGAAGGCTGCCGTTTTATTGGCTCTTAACCAACCATGCTATTTTGTTTGTTTTTTCACATGGTTTGTAACTTATTTTGTTCTATAATGTTGCTGCTACCGTCTCTTATGACCAAAAAGAGCTTCTGGACATCAGAACAGCGATTACTCACCTCAAATTAGACAAAATAATTTTTCTTTAATGAGTCGGACGGGAGGGATATACTCTAAACATCCAAACAGGCCCTCATCCCCGTCATTCGCTGGAAAAAAAACTGAGATTTCGTGGAAAGAGATCAGGGTGCCTTGTGAGGATCAGGTGAGTGTCTAATCTGCCTTTGCCTTCCGTACTGTTAGCTAACGTTCAATCGCTGGTAAATAAATGGCAAGTACTGAAAGCAAGTATATCCTACCAACGGGACATTAAAAACTGCAATATCTTATGTTTCACCGAGTTGTTGCTGAACTACAACGTTAATAACATACAGCTGGTGGGTTATACACTATTGGCAGGACAGAACAGCAGCCACGGGCAATACACGGGGCTGGGCCCTATGCATATTTGTAAACAACAGCTGGTGCACGATATCTGAGTCTCAAGGTTTTGCTTGCCTTAGGTAGAGTATCTCGTGATGAGCTGTAGACCACACTATCTACCGAGAGAGTTTTAACTTCTTATGGCTGCAGGGGCAGTATTGAGTAGCTTGGATGAAAGGTGCACAGAGGTGCCCATAGTAAACTGCCTGCTCCTCAGTCCCAGTTGCTAATATATGCATATTATTATTCGTATTGGATAGAAAACACTCTGAAGTTTCTAAAACTGTTTGAATGATGTCTGCGAGTATAACAGAACTCATATTGAAGGCAAAAACCTGAGAAAAAATCCAAACAGGAAGTGGGAATTCTGAGGTTGGTAGATTTTCAACACAGCCCCTATTGAACAAACAGTGGGATATGGATGAGTTTGCACTTCCACTAGATGTCAAGTCTGTAGAACCTTGTCTGATGCCTCTGTGAAGTGGGGCCAAAGGAGACAGGAAATAGTCAGGTCTACCATGACCTGGACATGCTCTGACTATGCGCGTTCACATGAGAGGGAGCTATATTCCATCGCACATTTGAAGTCAATGTAATTCGCCGGTTGGAACATTATTCAAGATTTATGTTAAAAACATTCTAAAGATTGATTCAATGCATCGTTTGACATGTTTCTACTGACTGTTACGGAACTTTTGGACATTTCGTCTGCTTTTAGTGAACGTGCTTCCTGACGTTGGATTTGTTTACCAAACACGCTAGCAAAAATAGCTATTTGGACATAAATTATTGACATCTTCATACGAAGAGGAGGAATAGTGATTCGACCAACGTGCAGCGGGCTGTGCATACATAATGATTTATTAACACAAAGACGAAACACGAAAACAAACACTTGGAAGGATACAAAATAACAAACCGACCTAAACAGACTTAAACTAAAGAACTTACATGTAACACGAAGAACGCACGGTCAGGGAAAACAGACTACACAAAAACCGAACAAACATACCGAAACAGTCCCGTGTGGCGCAACATACACAGACACGGAAGACAACCACCCACAACGAACACTGTGAAACAACCTACCTTAATATGACTCTCAATTAGAGGAAACGCCAAACACCTGCCTCTAATTGAGAGCCATACCAGGCAACCCTTAAACCAACATAGAAACAGAAAACATAGACTACCCACCCAAATTCACGCCCTGACCAATTAAACACATACCAAAACAACAGAAAACAGGTCAGGAACGTGACATTACCGAACAAAACAAAAATGTATTGTGGAAGTGGGAGTCCTGGCAGTGCATTCCGACAAAGATCAGCAAAGGTAAGGGAAGAATTATAATGCTTTTTATGAGTTTTGTTGACTGCACAATTTGGCGGGTAACTATATGGCTTGCTTTTGTGGCTGAACGCTGTTCTCAGATTATTGAATATTGTGCTTTTGCCGTAAAGCTTTTTGAAATCTGACAAAGCGGTTGCATTAACTTTTTATGGCTGCAGGGGCAGTATTGAGTAGCTCTGATTAAAGGTGCCCATTTCAAACGGCCTCGTACTCAATTCTTGCTCGTACAATATGCATGTTATTATTACTATTGGATAGAAAACACTCTCTAGTTTCTAAACCCGTTTGAATTAGATCTGTGAGTCAAACAGAACTCATTTGGCACAAACTTCCTGACCAGGAAGTGGAAAGTCTGAAATCGAGGCTCTGTTCTTCTTCCTGCCTATAAATGGCCATGATACGTAAGAGTCTACGTGCACTTCATAGACCTTCCCCTGGATGTCAAGAGGCTGTGAGAGAAGAAATGTAGTGTTTATCTTGGTCTGAAGTGGAATACACGCTCTTTGTATGACGTGTCCCTCATTTCCGGTACTCTGGGGAGCGCGAGGTGGACAGTGGGATTGCCTTCTGTTTAGCTGCCGTTATGGACGACTACTATCTCCGGCTTTGATTTAATTTGATACATGTGACCATATCATCGTAAAGTATGTTTTTTCAATATAGTTTAATCAGATTATTGACATTTTTTCGGGAGTTTTGCCGTGTTCCGTTCTCTGACTTTGTTGACGATGGAGAGATCCGTGCCACTTGGCTAGTGCGCGTGCTAAATCAAGAGGGAAAGTTGCCGTTCTAAATCCAAACAACGATTGTTCTGGACAAAGGACACCTTGTCCAACATTCTGATGAAATAGCAGCAAAAGTAAGAAACATTTTATGATGCTATTTCATATATCTGTCGTACATGTGAACTAGTCGTGGGCGCCCAACGTTTGGGTACTCTAGCTATACCGAAGCTGCATATCGTATTGAAGTTATTTTTAGAATTCCAACACTGCGATTTCATTAGGAACTAATGGATCTATCATTTCCTATACAACAGGTATTTTTTAGTTATGTTTATGAATAGCTATTTGGACAGAATATGTGTGTCAGGAAAAATCCGGACGTAGTGGGAAAAAGTAGCTGTGTAACCATTGATTTCAGCTCTAAATATGCACATTTTCGAACAAAACATAAGTGTATGTATAACCTGATGTTATAGGACTGTCAACTGAGGAAGAAAATCAAGGTTAGTCAAAAATTATATATCTTTTGCTTGTTTGTTACGATCGCTTACTTTTGCTACTGGGAAATTGCTTGTGTTTTTGGCTATTGTGGTAAGCTAATATAACGCTATATTGTGTTTTCGCTGTAAAACACTTGATAAATCGGAAATATTGTCTGGAATCACAAGATGCCTGTCTTTCAATTGCTGTACACCATGTATTTTTCAGAAATGTTTTATGATGAGTATTTAGTTATTTGGCGTTGGTGTCTGTAATTATTCTGTCTGCTTTCGGTGCAATTTCTGATTGTAGCTGCAATGTAAACTATGATTTATACCTGATATATGCACATTTTTCGAACAAAACATAGATTTATTGAATAACATGTTATAAGACTGTCATCTGATGAAGTTGTTTGTTGGTTAGTTTGGTTGGTTCTTGGTTAGTTAGGTTGGATTTGAGCATGCTACCTGTGCTGTGAAAAATGTCTGTCCTTTTTTGTATTTGGTGGTGAGCTAACATAAATATACGTGGTGTTTTCGCTGTAAAACATTTAAAAAATTGGACATGGCTGGATTCACAAGATGTGTACCTTTCATATGCTGTATTGGACTTGTTAATGTGTGAAAGTTAAATATTTAAAAAATATATATTTTGAATTTCGCGCCCTGCACTTGAGCTGGCTGTTGTCATAAGTGTACCGACGTCGGGCTTGCAGCCATAAGAAGTTTAAGAACACGTGTATCTTTAATTCTATGTAAAACATGTATCTTTTATCAAAGTTTATGATGAGTATTTATGTTATTTGACGTGGCTCTCTGCAATTTCTACGGATATTTTGGAGGCATTTCTGAACATGGCGCCAATGTAAACTGAGGTTTTTGGATATAAATATTAACTTTATCGAACAAAACATATATGTATTCTATTTCTGCTTTTTGTGACTCCTGTCTTTGGCTGGAAAAATGTCTCTGTTTTTCTGTGACTAGGTACTGAGCTAACATAATCGTTTGGTGTGCTTTCGTCGTAAAGCCTTTCTGAAATCGGACACCGTGGTGGGATTAACAACACGTTTTTCTATAAAATGGTGTGAAATACTTGTATGTTTGAGGAATTTTAATTATGAGATTTCTCTTGTTTGAATTTGGCGCCCTGCACTTTCACTGGCTGTTGCCATATCGATCCCGTTAACGGGATCTTCGCCGATCTCAGCCATAAGAGGTTTAAGGGCTTGTTAGTAAGCATTTCACTGTAAGGTCTACATTTGTTGTATTTGGCACATGTGATAAATCAAATTTGATTTGATTTCAATTAACAGGTGTACCTTGTTAATTTGTGTATTTTTTTTCCTTCTTAAAGCGTTTGAGCCAATCAGTTGTGTTGTGACAATGTAGGGTGGTATACAGAAGATAGACCTATTTGGTAAAAGACCAAAGTCAATATTATGGCAAGAGCAGCTCAAATAAGCAAAGAGAAACAACAGTCAATCATTACTTTAAGACATGAAGGTTAGTCAATCCGGAAAATGTCAAGAACATTGAAAGTTTCTTCAAGTGCAGTCACAAAAATCATCAAGCGCTATGATGAAACTGGCTCTCATGAGTACCGCTACAGGACTGGAACACCCAGAGTTACCTCTGCTGCAGAGCACACGTCAATTAGAGTTAACTGCACCTCAGATTGCAGCCCAAATAAATGCTTCACAGATTTCAAGTAACAGTCACATCTCAACGTCAACTGTTCAATCAAGTGTATTTATAAAGCCCCTTTTACATCAGCCGATGTCACAAAGTGCTATACCTAAAACCCCAAACAGCAAGCAATGCAGATATAGAAGCGCGGGGGCTAGGCAAACCTCCCTAGAAAGGCAGGAACCTAGGAAGAAACCTAGAGAGGAACCAGGCTCTGAGGGTTGGCCAGTCCTCTTCTGGCTGTGCCGGGTGGAAATTATAACAGTACGTGGCCAAGATGAACAAACGTTCACAGATGACCAGCAGGGTCAAATAATAATAATCACAGTGGTTGTAGAGGGTGCAACAGGTCAGCAACTCAGAAGTAAATGTCAGTTGGCTTTTCATAGCCGATCATTCAGCGTTAGAGACAGCAGGTGCGGTAGAGAGAGAGTCAAAAACAGCAGGTCCAGGACAAGTTAGCACGTCCGGTGAACAGGTCAGGGTTCTATAGCCGCAGGCAGAACAGTTGAAACTAGAGCAACAGCACGACCAGGTGGACTGGGGAAAGCAAGGAGTTACCAGGCCAGGTAGTCCTAAGGCATGGTCCTAGGGCTCAGGTCCTTCGAGAGAAATAGAGAAAGAGAGATAATAATAGGGAGCATACTTAAATTCACACAGGACACCGGAACGGCAGGTAGCCTAGTGGTTAAAGCATTGGGCCAGTAATTGAAAGGTTGCTGGGTTGAATCCTCAAGCTGACAACGTAAAAATGTGTCGCTCTGCCCCTGAACAAGAAAGTTAACCCACTCTTCCCCGGTAGGCCATCATTGTAAATATGAATTTGTTCTTAACTGACTTGCCTCGTTAAATTAATAATAATAAAAAATAAGACAGGAGATATACTCCTGACACATGAACTATTGCGTCATAAATACTGGAGGCTGAGACAGGATGGGTCGGGAGACACTGTGGCCCTGTCCGACAATACCCCCGGACAGGGCCAAACAGGCAGGATATAACCCCTCCCACTTTGCCAAAGCACTGCCTCCACACCACTAGAGGGATATCTTCAACCACCAACCTACTACCCTGAGACAAGACCGAGCATAGCCCACGAAGATCTCGCCCACGGCACGAAACCGAGGGAGGGCGCCAACCCGGACAGTAAGATCACCTCAGTGACTCATCCCTCTCAAGTGACGCACCCCTCCTAGGGACGGCATGGAAGAGCACAAGTAAGCCAATGACTCAGCCCCCGTAATAGGGTTAGAGGCAGAGAATCCCACTGGAGAGAGGGGAACCGGCCAGGCAGAGACAGCAAGGGAGGTTCGTCATTGTATTGTTAATCTCAGTGCTATAATGGGGTCTAAAACCAGACTGAAGCACTTCGTACACATTGTTTGTCTTCAGGAAGGCAGTGAGTTGTAGTGCAACAGCTTTTTCTCAAACGTTTGAGAGGAATGGGAGTTTTGATGTAGGCTGATAGTTTTTCAAATTTTCTGGGTCAAGGTATGGCTTTTTCAAGATAGACTCTATTACTGCCACTTTTAGTGAGTTTGGCACACATCCGGTGGATAGGGAGCCATTTATTATGTTCAACACAGGAGGTCCAAGCACAGGAAGCAGCTCTTTCAGTAGTTTAGTTGGAATAGGGTCCAGTATGCAGCTTGAAGGTTTAGAGGCCAAGTGCTCAGCATATTTGGGAACTCCTTCAAGACTGTTGGAAAAACATTCCTCATGTGGTGTTTGAGAAAATGAGAGAATAGACCATTTCAGATTGTCAGTGATGTGTACGCCAAGGAACTTGAAGCTTTTCACCTTCTCCACTGCGGCTCCGTCAATGTGGATGGTGGCGTGCTCCCTCTGTTGTCTCCTGAAGTCCACGATCAGCTCCTTTGTTTTGTTGACGTTGAGGGAGAGGCTATTTTACTGGCACCATCGCTGTAAACGGCACTGCCAGTCTGCCGGCGATTGACTGTCATCAAATCTCAGAGACCCATGAATGTAGCTTGGCTACACAGTGTCTCGGGTGTGACGGTAGACTGTACTCTCTCGTCGTGACTGTTTGAATTACACCCACACCTCCCACCAAACACATAAAGCCTGTTATTTTCCAACTGCGGCATTCAGCAGCGGGGCCAGCTTCGTTTGAAGTTCCGCCTTTTGCATCCTCATTAAACATTCTGCTGTGTTGTCACTGTCGAGTTAGTTAGGCTGTGTGGCGGATGTTGCCTAGCAACTCTGGAACATCCCCCTTCTCTCCCTCCCCCAAACTCACATTCACCTCCTAGAGTATTTGGCAACGTTGAGATAATCAAAATAAGAAGTGCAAGGTAAACATGCCATTAACATTCAAAGTCCCTAATAACCATGATAAAATAATTGGGAAGAAAAAACAGTTGGAGCGAATTAATGTCATCAATATGGTTTACTTTATATGCATGACTACACTCTTTTGCACACTCACTTTCACCCTAGCTTCATGCTATGCATGTTTGGATAATCTGTACATGTCACTGTCCGTGGCTCCTGACATGCTGGGATCAAATGTCTAGTTAATTACCTGTGCTTGTCTTCCCCTTTCATGAACATACAAAAGACTAGATGACTAGCTGGTAACCTGAAGGATGGAAATACCATGCTGATCTGACACACACACACACACACTACACAAACACACCTTGCCAGCTGAGGGCAGAGGCTCCACCAGAAACAGGAGGTGGAGAAAAAGGAGGAGATAGAGGAGGAATGAGAGAGTGGGTGGAGGAGAGACAACAGGGGAGAGAGGGCAAGCCACAGCGCTCTCCCCTCTCTCTTCAACTCTCCTCCCCCTACCCCCCAACCCCCTCTCTCCTCTCTGCCAGGACTGACACCTGCTGGCTGGTCCCCAGTGATACGGCCTAATAAAGCTTGACAGCCTGGCAGGGCCGGCTCGAGAGAGTGCTTCAATAAAGCAATCCACCAGGCTCCCTTATTTACTGACCATCGACAACCAGATTAAACCGTAGCGTGGGTTTTGTCCTTCCTCCCGCTCCTCCTGCCACGGCTTTAAGGTTAATTACCAGAACCAGACAGTCGAGCATTTATGGAGTAGTAGACCCCCACCTCATTCGGGTGCTGGAGTTGTGTTTTCTTCACCTGAGTGACCTAAGACTGAGGAAGTAATGAAGTGAACAGTTGTGAGAAACTACAGTAGGTATAGTGTAAATGGTGTAACGTTTATAGAACTGTCTGTGAACTCGGGGGTGTTGAGGGTGATAAGTCGATGCTTCCATCAAATACATACATATGACTGAATTCTTTAATGTCGAATGATCAAGATTGGCTTCTTTTACATTTGATAAAAGGACAGACTCAAAGTGATTTAACATACATTGCAGTTGGAGAAATACGGGAAAGTTATGCTTCTTAAAGATGTGATAAACTTATTATTTCACTTTGGAGACAAGAAGGAGTAAAATGCCCTTGAATGATTTTCACACTTTCTAGAGAGCTCTTCTTTGTTCACGCGCATTGTTCATACCCTCTTAAGCCTTAGCCCCACCCATCTCTTTAAGAATTCACATGTAAATGGTTGAGTCAGCATGGGATTGTCCTCCAGAAAGTAGTCTCTCTATTATCCCAGCCCAGTGTCAGAGATTATTGTGAAATAGACACATATTGCTTATTGGAAATTCGTGACAGGCACATGAAAAAGTGGAAAAAAATTGTGTGCAGTACACCATTTTGTATACAGTGCATTTCAATCACAGGCAACTTTAGAATTTTAGCTAGTTAGCTACTTTGCAACTACTTACTACTGTTTAGCTATTTTGCAGCTATTAAACATGTTAGCTAACCCTTTCTCCAACCTTAACCCTTGAACTAAACATAACCCTAACCCCTAACCTTAACCCCTAGCCTAGCTACCATCAGCCACCTAGCTAGCCTAGCTAATGTTCAAGGCATTTCTGCTTAAAGAAATACATCCCAAAAATATATATTTTGAACGGTCCTACTGTGAAGTGGTTGTAAGACCACTGTAAATGATGTAACATGTATAGATCTGTCTGTAAACTTGAGTGTGGAGTGTAATAGACTTTGTGGCAGACCAGGGGGTTTGATCAAGACGTTTACACAAGTCAGACACAGACACAAGTGTGATACCTCAGTTTCAAGGGTGTTTCAAGGGTGACAGTTTCAAGGGTGACGTTCTCCTCCAGGAGACCTCTTCCAGGTAACTGCCTTCTGGGTTCCCGGGGAATGCTGTCTCCTCTGGGGTAGAACACCGAGCCCCTTGGTTCTAGCAGAGGGTCAGAGTACTGGTCCATCAGGCGCTGGAACGTGGGCGAGGCTCCATGGAGAATGAACAGGAGGATCACCACCTGCAGAATCACTCCTTTTTTGGGGGTGTCTTGCTAATTGCCTATAATTTCCACCTTTTGTCTATTCCATTTGCACAACAGCATGTGAAATGTATTGTCAATCAGTGTTGCTTCCTAAGTGGACAGTTTGATTTCACAGAAGTGTGATTGACTTGGAGTTACATTGTGTTGTTTAAGTGTTCCCTTTATTTTTTTGAGCAGTGTATTACTATAAAAATCTAACTTTCATGAAAGACACCAAATTAAAGCTACACTTGTTGTGAATCCAGCCAACATGTCTGATTTCAAAAAGGATTTACGGCGAAAGCACACCAAACGATTATGTTAGGTCAGTACATAGCCACAGAAAAACACAGCCATTTTCCAGCCAAAGAGAGGAGTAACAAAAAGCAGAAATGGAGATAAAATTAATCACTAACCTTTGATGATCTTCATCAGATGACACTCATAGGACTTCATGTTACACAATACATGTATGTTTTGTTCGGTAAAGTTCATATTTATATCCAAAAATCTTATTTTACATCGGCGTGTTACGTTCAGTAGTTTCAAAACATCCGGTGATATTGCAGAGAGCCACATGAATTCACAGAAATACTCATAATAAATGTTGATGAAAATACAACTATCATACATGGAACTTTAGATACACTTCTCCTTAATGCAACCGCTGTGTCAGATTTCAAAACAACTTTACGGAAAAAGCATAATCTGAGAACGGCGCTCAGAGCCCAAACCAGCCAGAGAAATATACGCCATGTTGGGTAGCCAACATTATTCATAAATAGCATTATAAATATTCACTTACCTTTGATGATCTTCATCAGAATGCACTCCCAGGAATCACAGTTCCACAATAAATGCTTGTTTTGTTCGATAATGTCCATCATTTATGTCCATTTATGTCCAATAGCTTCTTTTGTTAGGGCGTTTGGTAAACAAATCCAAAAGCGCGATCTGATCCATTCGGACGAAACGTTCAAAAAGTTATATTTCAGGTCGAAGAAACTTGTCAAACTAAGTATAGAATCAATCTTTAGGATGTTTTTATCATAAAAGTTCAATAATGTTCCAACCGGAGAATTCCATTGTCTGTAGAAAAGCAATGGAACGAGAGCTACCTCTAATGTGAAGGCGCTTGACTGAGAATGAGGCTGCAGGCAGACCCCTTAGTCAAACAGCTCCCACCCGGCCCCCCTTCACATGAGCAGCCTGAAGACTAAAGACGGTTGACATCTAGTGGAAGCCTTAGGAAGCGCAAAACAACCCATATCCCACTGTGTATTCGATAGGGGTGTGTTCAAAAACTACAAACCTCAGATTTCCCACTTCCTGTTTGGATATTTTCTCAGGTTTTTGCCTGCCATATGAGTTCTGTTATACTCACAGACATCATTCAAACAGTTTTAGAAACCTCAGAGTGTTTTCTATCCAATAATAATAATACTATGCATATATTAGCATCTGGGACTGAGTAGGAGGCAGTTCACTCTGGGCACGCTATTCATCCAAAAGTGAAAATGCTGCCCCCTATCCCAAACAAGTAAATCAAGTAGTTTTCCTTTTACTTCACTACATTCCTAAAGAAAATAATGCACTTTCTACTCCATACATTTTCCCTGACACCCAAAGGTACTCTGATAAAGTACTTTGACAGGAAAATTGTCCAATTCACACACTTATCAAGAGAACATCCCTGGTCATCCCCACTGCCTCTGATCTGGCAGACTGGCAGACATTAAACTGATCTGGCAGACATTAAACACAAATGCTTAGTTTGTAAATTATGTCTGAGTGTTGGAGTATGCTCTTGGCTATCTGTCAATAAAAAAAATGTAAAAAATCGTGTCATCTGGTTTGCTTAATATAAGGAATTTGAAATTATTTATACTTTCACTTTTGATACTTAAGTATATTTAAAACCAAATACTTTTAGACTTTTACTCAAGTTGTATTTTACTGGTAGACTTTCACTTTTACTTGAGTAATTTTCTTTTAAGGTATCTTTACTTTTACTCAAGTATGACAATTGAGTACTTTTTCCACCACTGGCTATATCCTATTAACATACTGTAGCTTATCTCACCCCCCTAAACCCCTCTCCCCACCACCCATTCCCAATCCTTGGCCTATACCTTTATACTTCCTTGTGAGCTTCAGAGTGTGTTTGTCGTGAGACAATTACCACTCTGTCTCTCTGTTTGCTTTCGATAACATCTCACTTCTCATTGAGACAAGCAAGGACCTGTCTCGCTTAACATTCGTATCTGTGCCCAGCGCTGCAGATCCCCGATTCCTCTGGTTTGATCAATCCCCTTAGAGCTTCCCGCAAACATCACATTGCAACTATTCAAAGTGCTGATAGCTGCAAGATAGACTCCTTCTCCTCTCTCTCTCTCTCCTTTTCTTCCATCTCCTCTTGTTTTTTTTAGTTCCCTTCATCTCCGTGGGTATTGAATCTCAGAAGTTGGCAGACGAGCGGGAAAAAAGGGGGCATCAATTATTGAGTGCCGGGGGTTTGCGGCGAGTCAACGTTATGTTTTTTAAGTTAGCAACCTTAACCTGTTTTAATCTGGCATTCCTGCGGCCGGCTATCTCGGTCTCTCTCTCTCGCGAGCTTTCTGTCCTCTCTCTTTCGCTCTCTCTCAATTCAATTCAAGAGCTTTATCTCTCTCTCTCTTTCTCTCTCCTCTCGCTCTCTCCTCTCGCTCTCTCCTCTCTCTTTCCCTCACTCTCTTTCTCTCTGTCTCTCTCTCTCTCTCTGTCTCGCTCTGTCTCTCTGTGTGTGTTTTGTGCTCCACATACTGTAGCTCCCTGCAGCGTCTATATTGTGTTTCCTAACTTCTCCTAAAAATGGTTCCAGTCAACCTCGAAACGAATACAGGCGTACATAATGTGGATTTCTGTGAGGATGATGTCTGTTGAGCCATTGGAGAAAAAGCCATTTTTAATGATTAGCTTTTTTTTCCATGTAGCCTGTATCCCCCAACGGTTGTGATTTTATTTTAATACACAGATACAGACATAACAATGAGGTTGTGTCTTTGTTATTGCTATTTTAGATGCTTGCTTGGAGCACTTTGATAGGAAATAGAAATATGATGTCTATGATGATAGGATGGAGAAAATAAAGAAAATATGATGATTTTCTTTAAGGGTCTTTTAATTGGCCTTGAACTTCCTGGACTCCCACGAGTATCTTTTAAAGGACACATCCTCTCTATTGAAGTGGCTCGCAGTGGTCTATATACTGTTCGACCTTAGCCTTGAGTATTTCCCCTGTATCCTCTGACTGCATCTCTGAGTTCAGCCTCAGCACAAGAGGAAACAAAAAGGTCAAGATCCACCGCTACTCTCTTTGTGAGGGGAGAGAAGTAAAAACCCTGCAGAGAAAAATAAAAGCTATTGAGTTACGCATGCACTTGTGTGTGTATGTTTGTTTGTGTGTGTGTGTGAACACTTCTGTGTCTGCCTACCATATTCAGCCAACTTACCTCCCAGTAGCGTAGCTTTGGATGGGAGCCCAGTCCCAGCCATACAGACCCTGCCTCCCCCTCCACCCCCAGTCTTTGTCAGCAGTATCAACTGGGCCTAGGCTTGGCTCTGGCTGTGACTGGCCCCGTGCTGCAGCCCCCTCACACTGCAGACTGCAGAGTGCTCCAGTAAATTGCGGTGTTGTCACAGGCCCATAAACAGCCCTGTGATTTAAATCACCAACACATCACAGATCAGAGCACCAGAGTACAGAGGGAAGTATGGTAATGAAGTGGTGATGTGGGACTAGTTCTTCTCCTGCGAATTAATTAACTTTCTATCAGAAAAGCATGCGTGCGCGCATGCCTGGAGTCTGCATTTTTGGGACAATTCCATTGGTTCCATCGTGCCAGTCAAGCTCAATCAAGCACAGCAAAATTGTTTGAACGATCACAAATACTCTTTGGACCTACATAGTCTGCCTTTTGACATCTGCCAAAGCAGACAAGCAGATATTGTAGAGAGATTTTATACCATTAACACATTTCTGGCTTGTAGACACTTGTAATACTTGTACAGACTTTGGCATACATTACATTAACTATGACTCAACATAACGTTCGACTTCACGTTTAGCCAATTTCATCACCAGAGATATAAGGCTGTGTGGCGCAGCAGTCTGAAGCACTGCATCTCAGTGCTAGAGGTGTCACTACAGACCCCGGTTCAATCCCGGGCTGTATCACAACCAGCCATGATTGGATGTCCCATAGGACAGTGCCCAATTGTCCAGCTTGGGGTAGGCCGTCGTTGTAAAATAAAAACTTGTTCTTAATTGACTTGCCTAGTTACCGTAATTGCTGGACTATTAAGCGCACCTGAATATAAGCCGCACCCACTGAATTTAAAAAAAAAATGTATTTTGTACATAAATAAGCCGCACGTGTCTATAAGCCGCAGGTGCCTACCGGTACATTGAAACAAATTAACTTTACACAGCCTTTAAACGAAACACGGCTTGTAACAAAAATAAATAGGCTTTAACGAAACACGTCTTGTAACAAAAATAAATAGGCTTTAACGAAACAGGCTTGTAACATTTTTTTTTTTTTAAATAGCAGTAAACAGTAGCCTACCAAGAAAGTCCTTGGTCACTATCTTCCTCCTGTGCACTGAAACCACTGAAGTCATCTCCTTTGGTGTCGGAGTTGAATAGCCTCAGAATTGCTTCATCCGATGTTGGATCGTTTTCATTGTGCTCTCCTCACTTTCATCCGGAGGCAAATTCCCCGCTGAGCTTATGCTGCCCTCTTCAATACGCAGCAGCTCCACGCAGTCAGGACCCACTGGCAGACTTGACCATAAGTCGCTCTTCGCATGCGGCCCGTTTTAGTGAAGGATTTCTCCCCACTTGTCATCCAATCCATTTTCTAGTTCGGGCCATCTGCTTTTCTTTCCTCTGAAAGCTTTTGTTGTCTTTTTGCACTAAGTCAGTTTCTCACGCTGCTGTTTCCAACGTCTTATCATCGACTCATTAAGGCCAAGCTCCCGTGCAGAAGCTCTATTTCCTTTTCAAACAGCCAGATCGATCGCCTTCAAATTGAAAGCTGCATCATATGCATTTCTCCGTGTCTTTGCCATGATGAGGGTGACAAAATGACTACCGTAATCAGAATGATGGAAAGTTTGAGCGCTCTCGATTTACTTCACATTATGTGACGGTGCTCAGTTTTTTGGCGGCATGAATTTGTGAAAGCGGGAAAAATCCATAAATTAGCCGTGTCATTGTATAAAGCGCAAGGTTCATAGCGTGGGAAAAAAGTAGCGGCTTATAGTCCGGAAATTACGGTAAATAAAAATACAACGTTCAGCAGAAATATGTTTTCCACATATTGCGTTGTTGCATGGAAGTCCCATACAGTCCCACTACTATTACTCCTTGCACGTCATGAACAAAAACACTGTTCATTTTCTCAAAGCAGAAATTCCATACAGAGCTAGCAGTTAAATGGGCCAGTGAAAAGTACGGGACGTGTGGGATTACTTCCCATCCCACCTCTGAAAGGCTCTCCTGTTGTGTGTGTGTGTGTTTAGTGTGTGTGTGTGTGTGTGTGTGTGTGTGTGTGTGTGTTTAGTGTGTCTGCCTGAATGTGTGTGCTGCTCCATCTCACCTCTGGTGGCTACTTGAGTGGAGTTTAAAAATAAAAAGTTGGGGGGGGTACAACTAGCCAGGGTGCACACATTTCCACTCACAGATCTCCGGCGACGCCCGTCGAGACCCCTGCAGCAATTACCAGGCTGTGGAAGGGCCTCGCCATACGCTTTTTATATTGCCGGAGTGCCCGCGTCTCCTGGCACTGCAATAAATCAATTTTCATCCTCACGTCACCCCTCTCCTCTCTCTCTCTGTCAAAACCTCTCTCTCTCCTTCCACTCCTCTCTGACTAGGTTTTCCCGTTCCTTTCCTCTCTTGCCCTTTGGTACTTTACCCTGTGAGGAGAGAGAGGTTGAGGGGTTGGGAAGACCTCCCCGGCATTCACCCACCCACGCCTTGGATCTTCATCTCGGGGTGGTAGGTGACCCTCTCACCCTGGAAACTGGTAGAGATCAACTTTGCACTCAGCCTTGAACACAAGCGCAGGCAGGTATGTATGCCCACACACACTCAACCGCGTATGCGTATAGATGTCTAGTATATGTGCGCCAAGCACGCCCACATATGCACATCCATGTTTAGTGTATGTGTTCAGAAAACATGAACATGTGCAAACTTGATCCCTGTACCTCTCATATCAGTCGTACTCCAATAGCACACTTAAGAGGTCTTGAGTGGTGACGTCAGCCTGATGAGTTACCAAGCCCCTGCGTCTGATGAAATAAAGTGCCTCGTTGGAAGTCGGCAGAGCCTCGCCCGCTGTCACGCATATTCCCAGAATCACAGAGGAGCGTTCTGGGGGCAGCTGGTGCAGTCAGGACATGTTGTGAGTGTCATGTCAAGTGGACTACCTACCTGCAGCTTTCTACAGCCCCTGGGTATACGCAGAATCTTAGATAAAGGTCCTTGTGTTTAAATGTCAGGGCTGTGTGTTTGTGTTTGTGTGTGTGTGTGTGTGTCCGTGTCCTCAGCGGGCTGCGTGAGTCCTGCTCTCGGTCAGCTTTGATTCATCTCGTGTCGTAACCCAAGGGTGCTGCGTGATATTTTAGAAGGATTTACACAGACCTCATTTCCTCCCCCGCTGGCGAGTGCCGGTGTTGCTGAGAGGGTTTCTGTATTCTTTTGAAGACACTTTCTAAGCACGATTTGTTATAACTTTAAGCACACTGGGACTGGTGTGTGTGTGGAGCAGGCGTCAGTGTGTTAGATTTGCATATAGCGCTGCCTCCCTGAACTTGCCTCTGACTGAGCTTAAACCACCAGCCTCACCAACACACGTGACCACCCACTTAAAAACGTACGAACCGATTGAGCTTTAGGAAAAGGATCATATTCGATAGCTCCATTGGCAACATTTCTTTGGAGTAAGCTTATGTTCTTAACTCCATGTGTGTGTGTGTATTTGTGTTTTCTCATTTATCTGTGTGTGTGTGTGTGTGTCATCATGTTCCTCAGTGTGAGGGGTGTGTTTGTGTGTCTGTGTAGGACGTCGTACACATAATCTAGGATATTTTCCCCATCAGGAAATAGTAAATGACTAATAGCACAGGGCATCCTCCTTCCTGTCTCAACAACTCTCCCAAACCAATGTGACTTTCTAGTCCCTATAGTTAACAGACGGGTAAACAATTTAATAAAGTTCCTTCATTTCCTTCCAGTTTCTTTCATCTTACACTGTTCTTACTGCTTTTCAATCTGCTGCCAGCCTCACAGGGCCCTTTTACCTTTTGAAGACATCAAGTGGATTTTGCTCGAGAGAAAAAAACACACAAATAAAACGAAGCCAATGTATCCCACGTCGTCGACGCCGACGGGTTTAGTCTCAGTCTTCTAATTGAACCAGGATGCTAAAAGACGAACACACATCGTCTGGCGCTCACCCTCCTTCCTCCTTAAATGCGTCGGGGAGACGGGGAGGCCACTTGTGTAGACTATTAGATTTACAACTATGAATTTCTGCCATCGTCAACTTCTATTATAAATCCACGAAAAACAAGGCAAACAAACTAAAAGAAACAAAGCGGCCTGCAAAGTGTGCTGTTGTTTGTTTTGAAGTTACGGCTTCCAGTGGGATGTTTCGGGGAGAAAAACAGCTACAGCACATCCCACCGGACGATTCAGGTTTTTAGCTTTGATATAGATTGCACCGCCGAGCTACCTCGCTCTCTCCTATTCCCACGTGAATTCAATTGATCTGAAGTGAAATACCGCTGGGATATAGATGCCGGCGTTCCACCAGGAATAAAACGGTGTCTTCTTAGGAAAGTCCCTCCTCCACATCCCTAGGAGTAATCACAAACGGGTCTGAAGAAAAGTGACCCCGCTGGTTTTCACTCTCATTCTCTCACAACTGTCTTCTATGCTCTCTCGTTCACCTAACCTTTGTGCGTTACAGTGATTTTGCAATTTTGAAATATAGTGATACGCCATTTAGCAGACAGTTTTATCTAAAGCGACTCAGTCATGCATGCGTACATTTTATATACAGGTGATCCCAGGAATTGAACCCACTATCCTAGCATTGCAAGTGCCTTGCTCTACCATCTGAGCTATAGAGGACCACGTTTGGCATGCCCATCTTCCATGCATGTTGCCTTTTTCTCCCATCGCCACCCCACCCAGAGAAGTCATGGTGAGATGGACCCGGTTTTATAATCGTATTTAGCCTATTTACAGTGCCTTCAGAAAGTATTCATACCCCTGTACTTATTCCACATTTTGTTGTGTTGCAGCCTGAATTCAAACTGTAATAAATATACACTCAAACATCTACACACATAATACCCCACAATGAAAAAGTGAAAACATGTTTTAAGAAATATTTTCACATTTATTGAAAATTTTATAAATATATCTCATTTACGTAAGTATTCACACCCCTGAGTCAATACTTTGTAGAAGCACATTTGGCAGCGATTACAGCTGTCAGTCTTTCTGCATAAGTCTCTAAGAGCTTTCTACACCTGGATTGTACAACATTTGCACATGATTCTTTTCAAAATTCTTCCAAGTGCAGACTGTGTTGAAGTAACAATGTCCCATCCAGGGTAGTGGGGCCAAGGTACAGGACGGCAGGCAAGCCCAGGTCAGGCAGAGGTCGTTAATCCAGATTAGGGGCAAAGGTACAAGACGGCAGGCGGGTCAGGCAGGCGGGCTCAGAATCAAGACAGGCAAGGGTCAAAACCAGGAGAATGCGAAAAAGTGAGACTGGTGAAAAGCAGGCGCTGAGACAAACCGCTGGTTGACTTGAACAAACAAGACGAACTGGCACAGACAGACAGAAAACACAGGTATAAATACCCAGGGAATAAGTGGGGAAGGTGGGTGACACCTGGAGGGGGGTGGAGACAAGTACAAGGACAGGTGAAACAGATCAGGGCGTGACAGTCAAATTGGTTGTTGATCATTGCTAGACAACCAGTTTAAGGCCATGCTATAGATTTACATGTAGATTTAAGTCAAAACTGTAACTCGTCCACTTAGGAACATTCATTGTCTCTTTGGTAATCAACTCCAGTTTAGATTTGGTCTTGTGTTTTAGGTTATTGTTCTGCTGAAAGGTAAACTGATCTCCCAGTGTCTGGTGGAAAGAAGACTGAACCAGGTTTTCCTCTAGGATTTCCTGAGCTCCATTCAGTTTATTTTTTTGTCCTGAAGACTCCCCAGTCCTTAACAATTACAAGCATACCTATAACATGATGCAGCCACCAATATGCTTGAAGATATGGAGAGTGGTACTCAGTAATGTGTTGTATTGGATTTGCCCCAAACATAACACTTTGTATTCAGCACATTTTTTGCAGTATTAGTATTAGTGCCTTGTTGCAAACAGGATGCATGTTTTTGAATACTTTTATTCTGTTCTGGCTTACTTCTTTTCACTCTGTCATTTAGGTTAGTATTGTGGAGTAACTACAATGTTGTTGATCAATCCTCAGTTTTCTCCTATCACAGCCATTTTAAACTCTGTAACTGTTTTAAAGTCACTATTGGCCCCAAGGTGAAATCCCTGAGTGGTTTCCTTCCTCACCAGCAACTGAGTTAGGATGGATGCCTGTATCTTTTGTAGTGACTGGGTGTATTGATACAGCATCAAAATAGTAATTAATAACTCCACCATGCTCAAAAGGGTATTCAATGTCTGCTTTTTATTTGTTTTTTATCTATCAATAGGTGCCCTTCTTTGTAAGGCATTGGGAAACCTCCCTGGTCTTTGTGGCAGAATCAGTGTTTGAAATTCATTGCTCGACTGAGGGACCTGACAGATAATTGTATGTCTGGGCTACAGAGATGAGGTAGTCATTAAAATCATGTTAAACACTACTATTGCACACAGAGTGAGTCCATTCAACTTATTAGGTGACTTGTTAAGCAAATTTTGACTCATTAACTTAATTAAGCTTGTCATAACAAAGGGGTTGAATACTTATTGATTCATGAGATTTTAGCTTTTCATATTTTACTCACCTCCTTTGACATTATACGATATTATGTGTAGTCCAGTGACAAGAATTCTCAAGTTAATCCATTTTAAATTCAGGCTGTAACACAACAAAATGTGGAAAAAGTCAAGGGGTATGAATAGTTTCTGAAGACACTGTATTACACCCTTAAAGTGTTAAAACAGACACTCACACGCCGATCCAGTGCTAATTGTTGGATGACGGTGCATCGCTAATGTGTTTTTTCACACCCATTTGCTATCATAGAGGATCATAGATCTACATCTAAACCTCTACCTACGCTTGCTCTCTTTCAATAGTGACACCGCTTCTGATTCAACAACCACGAGAGAGGGGAAAAAAGGGAATCGTGCAGTTCTTTAGCCCCATTTAACACAAACAGATCTGCTCTACCATGCAAAACAAAGCATTATTTTGGTTGATTGAGTACATGTTTGTGGCTTTGAATTGATCCATGATAACTTTGGCCTTCTCTAGATCCTATCCTTCAAAGGAGTTGAGATGTTCTCTGTTCATTATGCATAGTGTATACTCCATCATGAGCCTTTACCAATGATGGATGTGCACACACAAGAATATGTGAATACATACTGTATGAAGACATATGAATGTTCCAGGGCTTTTGCACATTATGTAGTCTATTTGTGTTTTATTGTACTATATGGCAGAGCTGTATTACGAATAGAGATACTACTACAAGCTCCACATTTTACATTGACATTGTAGTCATTTAGCACGTACTTATCCAGAGCGACTACAGTTAGCTACTTTACTGAGGGCGAACTATCAGCAAAGTCAGTCCTAGTAAGAAAAGACAAGTGTGAGTGTTGATTAAAAAACATATGTATATATATTTTTTTAAAGATGTCTACTTGAGACTGCAATCAGGAAATACAGAAAGGACACAGACCTGTACCCCCACCAATATTGACATTATTGAGCAGTTCAATGATTCACAATCTATATAAGTCATAACGAGCACCAGCACATGAACATCTCTTTGTGACCAGTTTGTGCCTAGAACATTCACTCGTGGAACGCTTGCATGGCTAAGTGAAGTTCCCAGTTTCAACCATACATAAAGGAGATTGATGCTTAAAGCCCCACGATAAGACAAGTGGCCATACCAGCGTACAGTTTCACCTGTGTGTCAGTGACAACCACGCCTTGTATCTGCCAGGGGATGTAACAATGCTACGACAGGTTCCATTCGTTAGCCCATAACCTGATAAGACTGGATGAGACAGTCCAAAAGCAGCCTCCGCCTCACATACACTGAACTGAACACATACCGTCATGGGGCCGCACTGTAAATGTCTCCGATAGGTTGGTGAATTACATTATTTTATGACTGAAGATAAATGTTGGTGCTAGCATGTTATGTAATGTTTCATGACAACAAGAACACAACCAAGGGCTTATCTTATCTTGCTAAGGTGTCATTATGGTGTTTCCATTGTGTGTTCAAAATTGCCTCTTCACTATGTGATAGTACAGCAGTACCACTTTCACACTAGGCCACTGAGACCCAAGCCTGTTGACACCATAGTTCCTGGAACAGTGCTGGTAATGACCATGTACAAATACCATATCCTGCAGGGCATAGTTGACACAGTAGCTTAAAAAGGGCATAAGTGAGACAGTGAATCATGCATAGGCCTACTGACTTAGAAATCACTGAGTGAGGATTCTAGCTCCTTTACAAAATACCCACTGGCAGAACAGTTGTATCCATTTTATTCTGTTCTTTCTTTTCGTTTAGCTAGCAAAGCATCCCATGCTACTTATGTCACCCCATTTGTACGATATACAGTGCCTTCAGAAAGTATTCTACCCCTTGACTTATTCCACATGTGGCTGAGTTCCAGCTTGATTTCAAAATGGATAAATACATTTTTTTAAATCTCACCCATCTACACACAATTCCCCATAACAACAAAATGTTTTTATAGATTTTTACACAGATTTTCAATGTGATTCAACTCTGGGCTTTGGCTGGGCCACTCAAGGACTTTTACATTCTTGCTCTGAAACAAT
Source organism: Salvelinus fontinalis (assembly GCF_029448725.1). NCBI lineage: Eukaryota > Metazoa > Chordata > Actinopteri > Salmoniformes > Salmonidae > Salvelinus > Salvelinus fontinalis. Next base: position 50,378,680 of record NC_074669.1, read on the forward strand.
TCCAGAGTTGCTTGGGGTCATTGTCCTGTTGGAATGTACATTTTCGCTCCAGTCTAATGTCGTTTGTACTATGAAGCGGGTTCTCTTCAAGGATTTGCCTATATTTGTCTCCATTAGTTGTTACCTCTACCCTTACCTGTTTCCTAGTCCCTGCTGCTGGAAAGCATCCCCATAGCATAATGCTGCCACCACCATGCTTCACGGTAGGGATGTTTTTAGATGGATGATGAGCTGTGCCTGGTTTTGCATTCAGGCTAAAGAGTAAAGACCACAGAATCTTTTGACTTATGCTCTGAGTCTTTCATGTGCATTTTTGCAAACTCCAGGCGTGCTGTCATGTGCCTTTTTCTCAGGAGTCTGGCCACTCTCCCATGAAGCCAAGATTGGTGAGGTGTTGTAGAGACTGTCATTCTGGCAGGTTCTCCCATCTCAGCAAAGGAACTCTGTAGTTCTGTCAGAGTGGTCATTGGATTCTTGGAAACCTACCTGACCAAGGAACTTCTTGCCTGGTTGCTCAGTTTGGTTGGACGGCCAGCTCTAGGCAGAGCTTGGGTAGTAGCATATTTCTTCCATTTCCAAATATACTCTTGGAAACTTTCAACACTCTAGAAATAGATTAATAATCTTCCCCAGATATACACTACCGGTCAAAAGTTGTAGAACACTTTCTCATTTTTCTTTCTTTTTTACTATTTTCTACATTGTAGAATAATAATGAAGACATCAAAACTAGGAAATAACACATATGGAATCAAAAAAGTGTTAAACAAATCAAAATATATTTTACATTTGAGATTCTTCAAATAGCCACCCTTTCCCTTGATGACAGCTTTGCACACTCTTGGCATTCTCTCAACCAGCTTCATGAGGTAGTCACCTGGAATGCATTTCATTTAACATGTGTGCCATGTTAAAATATCATTTGTGGAATTTCTTTCCTTCTTAATGCATTTGAGCCAATCAGTTATATTGTAACAAAGGGGGGTATACAGAAGATAGCTCTAATTGGTAAAAGACCAAGTCCATATTATGGCAAGAACAGATCAAATAAGAGAAGAGAAACGACAGTCCATCATTACTTTAAGTGCAGTCGCAAAAACCTATCAAGCGCTATGATGAAACTGGCTTTCATGACGACCGCCACAGGAATGGAAGACCCAGAGTTACCTCTGCTGCAGTGCATATGTTCATTAGCGTTACCAGCCTCAGAAATTGCAGTCCGAATAGATGCTTCACGTAGTTCAAGTAACAGACACATCTCAACATCAACTATTCAGAGACTGTGTTAATCAGGCCTTCATGGTCGAATTGCTGCAAAGAAACCACTACTAAAGAGCACCAATAAGAAGAGGAGACTTGCTTGGGCCAAGAAAAAGGAGCAATTGACATTTGCCCATGGAAATTTGTCTTTTGGTCTGGAGTCCAAATTGGAGATTTTTGGTTTCAACTGCTGTGTCTTTGTGAGACGCGGTGTGGGTGAATGGATGATCTCCGCATGTGTATTTTCCTCCGTAATGCATGGAGGAAGAGGTGCTATGGTGTGGCGGTGCTTTGCTGGTGACACTGTCTGTGATTTATTTAAAATTAACTTAACCAGCATGGCTACCACAGAATTCTGCAGCGATACGCCATCCCATCTGGTTTGGGCTTAGTGGGACTATCATTTGTTTTTCAACAGGACAATGACCCAACACATCTCCAGGCTGTGTAAGAGCTATTTGATCATGAAGGAGAATGATGGAGTGCTGCATCAGATGACCTGGCCTCCACAACCCCCCGACCTCAACCCAATTGAGATGGTTTGGGATGAGTCAGACCGCAGAGTGAAGGAAAAGCAGCCAACAAGTGCTCAGCATTTGTGGGAACTCCTTCAAGATGGTTGGAAAAGCATTCCAGGTGAAGCTCGTTGATAGAATGCCAATAGTGTGCAAAGCTGTCATCAAGGCAAAGGGTGGATATTTGAAGAATCTCAAATGTAAAATGTATTTTGATATGTTTGACACTTTTTTGGTTAGTACCTGATTCCATGTGTTTTATCTCAGAGTTTTGATGTCTTCACTATTATTCTACAACGTAGAAAATAGTAAAAATAAAGAAAAACCCTTGAATGAGTAGATGTTCTAAAACTTTTGACCGGTAGTGTATGCCTTATCACAAATCTCGGAGATCTATGGACAGTTCCTTGAACTTCATGGTATTGTTTTTGCTCTGACTTTCACTGTCAACTAAAAATGGCACCGGAGGAGATGGCTGCCGTTTTACGGTCCCCTAACCAATTCTGCTATTGTGTGTGTTTTTTCGGTCGTTATTTGTATCTTATTTTGTTCATAATATTTCTTCCACCATCTCTTATGACCGAAAAGAGCTTCTAGATATCAGGACAGCAATTACTCACTCCGTACTTAACAAGTCGGACGCAAAGGATTTACTCCTGACACCCGACAAGGCCCTCATCCCTGACATTCGCAGGAGAAAGAGACGGAGATATCGGGGACGTAGGTCTGGGTGCTTTGTAAGGATCCGTCGGCGAGTGGGTAATCTTCCAATACCGTCGGTCCTATTAGCCAATGTACAATCATAGGTTAATGAAATAGATGAACTACGAGCATGTACTATATTTCCTACCAACGGGACATTAAAAACTGTAATATCTAATGTTTCACCGAGTCGTGGCTGAACGACGACATGAATAACATACAGCTGGCGGGTTTTCTGCTTTTTCCGCAGGATAGAACAGCAGCTTCCCATAAGACAAGGGGTGGCGGTCTATGTAAAGTATATTTGTAAACAACAGCTGGTGCACAAAATCTAAGGAAGTCTCCAGGATTTGCTCTCCTGAGGTAGAGTGTCTCATAAGCTGTAGACCACACTATTTATCAAGAGAGTTTTCATCTATATTCTTCGTAGCTGTCTATTTACCACCACAGACCGATGCTGGCGCTAAGACCACACTCAATGAGCTGTATACGGCCATAAGCAAACAGGAAAACGCTCATCCAGAGACGGCGCTCCAAGTGGCCAGGGACTTTAATGCAGGGAAATTTAAATCCATTTCACCTCATTTCTACCAGCATGTTAAATGTGCAACCAGAGGAAAAAAAACTCTAGACCACCTTTATTCCACACACAGAGACGCGTACAAAGCATTCCCTCGCCCTCCGTTTGGCAAATTGGACCGTCATTTTATTCTCCTGATTCCTGCTTACAAGCAAAAACTAAAGCAGGAAGCACTAGTGACTTGGTCAATAAAAAAGTGGTCAGATAAAGCAGATGCTTAGCTACAGGACTGTTTTGCTCGCAAAGACTGGAATATGTTCCTGGGATTCTTCCGATGGCATTGAGGAGTACACCACATCAGTTACTGGCTTCATCAATAAATGCATCGATGACGTCGTCCCCATAGTGGCGGTACGTACATGCCCCAACCAGAAGCCATGGATTACAGGCAACATTCACACTGAGGAGCGGGACCCTATTCTGGAAGCTTATAAGAAATCCCGCTATGCCCTCCGCCGAAATGTCAAACAAGCACAGCGTCAATACAGGACTAAGAATTAATCGTACTACACTGGCTCTGACGTTCATCGGATGTGGCAGGGCTTGCAAACTATTACGGACTACAAAGGGAAGCACAGATGTGAGCTAACCAGTGACACGAGTATGCCAGACAAGCTAAATTACTTCTATGCTTGCTTCGAGGCAAGTAACACTGAAACATGCATGAGAGCATCAGCTGTTCTGGACGACTGTGTGATCACGCTCTCCGCAGCCAATATGAGTAAGACCTTTCAACAGGTCAACATTCACAAGGCCGCAGGAACAGACGGAATACCAGGAAGTTTACTCCGAGCATGCGCTGACCAACTGGCAAGTATCTTCACTGACATTTTCAACCTGTCCGAGTCTGTAATACCAACATGTTTCAAGCAGACCACCATAGTCCCTGTGCCGAAGAACACTAAGGTAACCTGCCTAAATGACTATTTACCTGTAGCACTCATGTCTGTAGCCACGATGTGCTTTGAAAGACTGGTCATGGCTCACATCAACACCATTATCCCAGAAACCCTAGACCCACTCCAACTTGCATACCGCCCCAACATTTCCACAGATGATGCAATCTCTTTTGCTCTCCACACTGCCTTTTTCCACTTGGACAAAAGGAACACCTATGTGAGAATGCTATTCATTGACTACAGCTCAGCGTTCAACACCATAGCACCCTCAAAGCTCACTCACATCACTAGCTAAGGACCCTAGGACTAAACACCTCCCTCTGCAGCTGGATCCTGGACTTCCTGATGGGCCGCCTCCAGGTGGTAAAGGTAGGTAACAACACATCCGCCACACTGATCCTCAACACAGGGGGCCCCTCAAGGGTGCATGCTCAGTCCCCTCCTGTACTCCCTATTCACTCATGACTGCATGGCCAGGCACGACTACAACACAATCATTACATTTGCCAATGACACAATAGTGGTAGGCCTGACCACCGACAATGATGAGACAGCCTATATGAAGGATGTCAGAGACCTGGCCGTGTGGTGCCAGGACAACAACCTCTCCCTCAACGTGATCAAGACAAAGGAGGTGAGAGATGCAGCTGGTTGCATCACTGCCTGGTATGGCAACTGAGGGTAATGCGTACTGCCCAGTATATCACTGTGGCCAAGCTTCCTGCCATCCAGGACCTCTATATTGTCAAAGGCCCTAAAAATTGTCAGACTCCAGCCACCCTAGTCATAGATTGTTCTCTCTGCTACTGCACGGCAGGTGGTACTGGAGCGCCAAGTCTAGTTAGCCAATCAAATGGCTACTCAGACTATTTGGATTGCCCCCCCCCCCCCCCTCTTTGATGCTGCTTATTTTCTTTGCATAGTCACTTTAACTCTACCAACATTTACATATTACCTCAATTACCTCGACTAACCGGTGCCCCCGGACATTGACTCTGTCCCGGTACCCCCTGTCCCGGTATACACTTGATATTGTTATTCTACTGCTGCTCTTTAATTATTTGTTACTTTTTTCTATTTTTTTTATTTTTCTTAAAACGACATTGTTGGTTAAGGGCTAAAATTTGATTTGATTTGAACTAGGACCTCATCAGTGGAGGCTTCTGAGGGGAGGATGGCTCACAAAAACGTCTGGAACGGAGCAAAATGAATGGCATTAAACACATGGAAAACATTTGTTTGTTGTATTTGATACCATTCCACCGATTCCGCTCCAGCCATTACCACAAAAGCCCGTCCTCCCCAATTAAGGTGCCACCAGCCTCCTGTTGACCTTATATAGACAGGTGTGTTTCTTTCTAAATCATGTCCAAACAATTGAATTGGCCAAAGGATATTGGATGCACCTGAGCTCAACTATGTGCATAGTGTCAAAGCAAAGGGCTGTGAAAACTTATGTAAATGAGATATCTATTTGTTTCTTTTTCAATACATATACAATACAAAAATGTCTAAAAACGTGTATTAGCTTTCACATTATGGGCTATTGTGTGTAGAAGTCCCCCCCAAAATATATATTTAATCTATTTTGAATTCAGGTTCTAACACAACAAAATGTGGAGTAAGTCAAGGGGTGTGAATACTTTCTGGAGGAATGTATGTGGGCTTCCATAACTGCTTTCCGTTCGCATCACTCAGGCTCCTCTGAATTACATTAGCCGACATTTGTAATATGTTCAGCTGATGTTCAGTAGCAGAATAAACCCGCGCCCGACCTTTTCATGTAGGCCGCGTGTGAAATCTGAGGGAAAATGTCCTTTCCCAGCTCCTAGGTGCTCTGCTGAGAAAACGGCGGCATGAGTCAAGCGAAGTGGATTAACTTACCGCCATCCCGGGAAAGCCGCGACGACAGAAGGATCGGCGAGGTGGCGGCCTAACAAGTCAAACTCAGAGCTCGCCCCCCCATGGTCTCTTTAAACGTGGCCTGTCATGACTGCGCTGGAATCATCTGACGCCTGCAGTTTTCCCTTCATTTTCTCTCCCTCGCTCGTGTAGTTGCCGAGTGTGGGTTGCTCTGACCCCACTCCCTCACAGTTCATCTCCTAAAAAGGCCCCAGAAAATGGCTCTCGCTCGCTGTGTCCCAGCCATTTTTTTGCATGCTAATTGAAACAAAACATCTCTCTCTCTCTTTCTCTCCTGTGAGAAAGTGAACCAAACCGCCCCAGCGACTAGCACTCCCTTACACATACTCGCCCCCGATAAGGCCCAATATCTGATGCAATTTTTCCCCCCAGCTCCCTCAAGGACACTTTGTCAGCCTCTTATCAGAATGTCAGGACTGCCGCTCCAGTGAGCAAACAAACACACAACAGAAAATGATGTATCAGGAAACGGCCGTCAGTGTAGCGTGGCGAGCTGTCAGTAGCGCTGTTAAGCTAATAATCACCGTTGGACCCTTGTGGGAATTCTATCAAGTACTTGTTGTTTCAGACTGTTTGTGTGGTGTGTGTTTTTGTGTCTGTGTGTGTCACATTATGTTGTTTTTTGAGGTCTTGTCTGTCTTACTTTACAACGCCCTTTTTGACAACCAAGGTTGCGTCTAAAATAGTACCCTATTCTCGAGACCCCTCAAACTCAACTCTGGACCTCGAAGCCAGTTCCACTGCTTTCTCTCCTTGTTCCCCTCTAATTAGGAACTGATATAGACCTGGGACACCAGGTAGCTGTAATGAATTATCAGGTAGAACAGAAAATCAGCAGGCTCTGGACCTATACATTGTACAACCTCTCTGTGGGCTCTGGTCAACAGTAGAGCACTATGTAGGAAATAGCGTGCTATTTTGGATGCACATCAATTCGGGGTGCACTACCATTATGCTGTTGAGGTGAACTCATTTCCTGTTGTGAGCCAGTGCATCACTGTCAACACACACACACACACACACACACACACACACACACACACACACACACACACACACACACACACACACACACACACACACACACACACACACACACACACACACACACACAAGGTATCCTTATGACAGTGTTTAGCGAATTTTGTGTGTGTATTAACACGCACACACGTTTGTTTAACTATCCTTGTGGGGACAAAATCCTACTTTTCCTATCCCCTAACTCTTAACCTAACCATAACCTTAACCCAAAACCCCTAACCCTAAAATGAAACCTAACTCTAATCATAAACTAACCCCTAAGCCTAACCCTAGTAACCCTAAAATAGCCTTTTTGCTTGTGGGAACTCGCAAAATGTCCCCACTTCTCAGATTTGTCCTTGTTTTACATGCACACACACACACACACACCACTCAAACACAGAACAAAGGTGACAAATGAACCCGCTGCCACAGCAGGAGATATTACATCCTGCATTCCACCTCCCCTGTGTGATTCCTATCAGAAAAGCTCTCTTATGATCCCACCGATAGACACGAGGCATTCATATAGCGCTGCATTTCTGTGAGCCCAAGCATGTTTCATTAGATCTAAACCCACAGAAGGTTCTCAGGTCAGTTTCACATCTTCATGTAGCCCTATTGCTAAGGCTGTAATCACAGGCTGTCTATGGTTTCATCCCAAATAGTGCCATATTCTCTATAAATTGCACTTCTTTTGACCAGGGCCTGATAGTAATGCATAATGTAGGGAGTAGGTTGGCATTTGGGACACATACTATGTATGTGTCCCAAATGCTCCAGATTCCGCTTCAGATTCCTATACCCACAGGATAGGAATCTGAGGCTCTCGGTTGATTAGTTGATTATTATTTGCAAACAGCATAATTAATAATCAATGATATGTATTATACTATATGTATAATATAGGGTGACATATAGGCTCTCGGTTGATTAGTTGATTATTATTTGCAAACAGCCTAATTAATAATCATTGATATGTATTATACTATATGTATAATATAGGGTGACATATAGGGTATATACTGTATGAAATTATGTATTATGACCTAAAAAACTGTACAGGTCCTGGACCTGTTGTCAAGGGTGAAATGTGAACCTGCTGTAACACAGAAAGAACAAGAGAGGGGGAGAGAGACAAAGATAGTAGGAGAGGGAGAGAGCGAGCGAGAGAGGGAAAGAGGGAGAGATAAAGAGAGGGAGGGGGGGGAAGGGTTGAGCAGTGTAGGTGGAGCAGGGCTCAGAAGTGCTAAAGTTTAAAATGTTGGTGCTGGTCTGCTCACAGCGAGAGGGAGAAGGAAAATGTATTAGTGGCTAGGTGAACATTTCACAGTGGCAGGGAAATTATTCAAATCACAGGGCTGCAGTGTGAAATTAATTAATTTGAATGAATTAGAGTCTGAATAAACGGGGGGGCTGGATGGGTAAAGAAATTAATTCACATAATTATTATAAAGACAGAGTCATGTGTCAACATTTTGACTAGGATGGTATATTTTTCAGAGAAACTTGGAAACTCAGCAGGCCAACAGAATCACAAGCTAGTGACCTTGCTTCAACTTTGTCCTTGATATACGCACCATCCGCAAATTGTGGCCTTGGGCTTTCTCTGAGCAAAACAAAACCGAATTACACACACAGAAAATTGTCCACGATTACATTATCTGTTAAGGTTGCAAAGCACCAACATTGAGAGAGCACAGAGCTTTAATATCAAATTTCACACATAGAAATATAATTACTAGAAGTGACCAAGCCCCTCACCCATCACAGACCATTGACTCGATTGGGCATGTCCATTCTAGTAGTTATATCCATGATGTGACGACCTTCCCACGCTGTCAGCCGAATTCTTTCTCTTTGTTCTTGTTTTCCTTATTAGGATGTCGGTGGGCGGAGCCGGGACACACCTGGACCCGGGTGTGTCCCGGGATAAATACACCTCTTCCCCATTCATTGAGGAGACTCTCTCCATGTTTGATTTTGGTTGTGGCATTTTTGTGGCCGGTTTTGTTTGCTTGCTTTGGCATCTTTCAACACTCCTCATTATTCCATCTATACACACAACCACTCACTTACGCTACTGATTACTGACTACACACACCATTGTTAATTGTATATAGGTTACCTCAGTTAATAAATGTATTTTTGCTATTCTTTATCTCCACGTTGTCTCCCTTTTTGTTACGGGCTTCGAGCCGGTTCGTGACAATGATTACACACCTGTTGCAAGGCACCAATGTTTACTGACCATAGAACTTTAAAGAGCAGCTGAACCAAAAAACGATTTATCTGGTTGGAAATGGCCTATGTTGTGTCGATATTAGTCAAAATTCTTCTAGTGTAAAAATGTACTACGAAGTGTAAAATGCATAATTTTGGTCATAAATTCAATATCTTCCAAAACTTTATGGAGGCTGTTACGTTCAAATCAAATCAAACTTTATTTGCCACATACACCAAATACACAAGTGTAGACTTTACCGTGAAATGCTTACTTACAAGCCCTTAACCAACAGTGCAGTTCAAGAAGAAAATATTTACCAAGTAGGTTAAAATTAAAATAAATAATAAAAAGTAACACAATAAGAATAACAATAACGAGGCTATATACAGGGGGCACCGGTACCGAGTCAGTGTGCAGGGGTACAGGCTAGTTGAGGTAACAAACAAACTGCGACTAGCAGCAGTGTACAAGGGGGTCAATGTAAATTGTCCGGTGGCGATTTTTATAAATTTTTCAGCAGTCTAATTGTCTTGGGGGTAGAAGCTGTTGAAGAGCCTTTTGGTCCTAGACTTGGCGCTCCGGTACCGCTTGCCGTGCGGTAGCAGAGAAAACAATATATAACTTGGGTGACTGGAGTCTCTGTCAATTTTATGGGCTTTCCTCTGACCGCCTATTATATAGATCCTGGATGGCAGGAAGCTTTCCCTCATTGATGTACTGGGCCGTTCGCACTACCCTCTGTAGCGCCTTACGGTCAGATGCCGAGGAGTTGCCATACCAGGCGGTGATGCAACCAGTCAGGATACTCTCGATGGTGCAGCTGTAGAACCTTTTGAGGATCTGGGGGCCCATGCCAAATCTTTTCAGTCTACTGACGGGGAAAAGGTTTTGTTGTGCCCTCTTCACGGCTGCCTTGGTATGTTTGGACACTTATAGTTCGTTGGGGATGTGGACACCAAGGATCTTGAAACTCTCGACCCGCTCCACGACATCCCCATCGATGTTAATGGGGGCCTGTTTGTCCCGCCTTTTCCTGTAGTCCACGATCAGCTCCTTTGTCTTGCTCACATTGAGGGAGAGGTTGTTGTCCTGGCACCACACTGCCAGTTCTCTGACCTCCTCCCTAGATCCATTGGATTATTTGAGGGTTGGGTTTTAAATTTAGATCATGCCCACCTTCCCACTTAACACGGGATGGCATTGCCTGGGGAAATTTGTCATGCACAGAGAAAGAGCTGTACTGATTGTGCTCTATCCAATTGTACAGCAGAATTTACAGACAGTCAAACAGACCTGCCCACACTTGGCCCCTAAGCCCTTTATCAAGTGGCCACTTGGTGATATGTTTGATATTGATCACTCAAGTCTGCCAGTGTTTTGGGTGCTTGCAACACTGATTGACTACAATACACTGGATCACAACAAGAAATTAGGTCACCTCAACAGCATAATGGTAGTGCACCCAAATTGACTGCATCCAAAATGCCATGCTATTTCCTACATAGTGCACTACTTTTGACCAGAGCCCACATGGGGGTAGTACATTGAATAGAGTAGGGATCATCAACTACATCCCGCCCCCGGATATTTTTTGTTGTTGTTGAGCGGATGGTCAGGGGGCCGAAACATAATGTCAAATAATTTGTAGACTTAAAATGTACAGCAAGAAGCTCAAAAATAAACACCACCGTTCAAAAGTTTGGGGTCACTTAGAAATGTCCTTCTTTTTGAAAGAAAAGCACATTTTTGTCCATTAAATGAACATCCAAAATCCAAAATGAAAATCACTTGGAGCTGAGTTGCTGTTGTTTTTACAGTTTCTACAGTCTTTTTCTTGCTTAGGAAACTTGGGGGGGCCAAATTAAAATCAAATGTGGGCCAAAGTAGGCCCACGGGTGCTGACAGCCTTGGTTGTCAAACAGGGCATCATACAGTACGGCTCCAACCAGACAAGACCTCAAAAACCAACATAACGTGACACACACACTAACCACACAAACGAACAGTCTGAAACAAGTATTTGATAGAATTCCCACAAGGGTCCAACTGTGATTATTAGCTTAACGGTGCTACTGACAGCTCGCTACACTGGTGGCAGTTTCCTGTTACATCTTTTTCTGTTGTGTGTTTGTTTGCACTTGTCAATATTCCGAAATTCAAAATGGATTTATGAGCATTTTGTGTCCCACCGCAACCTGTTCTGTAACCTGATTCGCTACGAAATACTAACAGACAGACGCACGCTCTGGTATTAGATAGTGAGAAAGTTGTGAAAACAAAACGGCATTGAAGCACTTTGCCACTCGCCAATGACTTGATAAGCTGACTTTGCTAATGTTGCGTGCCTGCTAGCTCCTAGCTAGCTTCATTGACAAACACAGAGATGGAACTAGCTAGTGATTTTGGGCACTGATAAACAGCGTGGAGCTTGTGCCCTATTTTGACGATAGTTTGACAGCTTGCTGAAGTTGTAGGTAGTAGACATGTTCTCATAAATCAGTCCCGAGCCCAGCAGCAGCTGACTCGATGCTGTCTGCAGTGCACTTCTAGTTTTCATGCACATTTTCTCACTTCAGAAATACTGCACCAATCCACTTAGCTAGACGTAAAATTGCGAGACTAAGACCAACTCGGCCAAAACCTTACAAACGAATTCGATTTCTTGATTTATCTTAGAGAAATGTGGACTATTTTGAGGGTGAAATGTTCTTATCGCGACTCAAGAGGGGCAAACAACATAACACACACACATTAAACCACACCTCCGAGACCCAAATCTTGAGCAGCAGAAAAGCACATGCGGAATCGGTGAGTTCAGCCCCCCTTTAATATGTGAAACATAACTGGACCTATCAAGTAGCAGATCAACTATGACTAGAAAAGGAGAGACAACCAAGCCTTCTCCAAGGAATTATTTTTCTGCTGGAAGGTGAGCTGCTGGAACAACTGATCATGTTTAACCCAGAAGTAAAATTGTGCGTAATTTGGTCAGCTGCGTGATTAACGTGTTCATAAGAGTTAAAAATTGAGTTCCAGCAAAAACGAAAGGAAACTCTCAGGCAAAGCCCCGCCTTCCGATCTGTGTTCGCACACGCGCTAAGCATCCGAGGCGAAGCAGTTTAAGCACAGCCTTTGCCCAATTCTGACACATCCAAATAACCAGTGATGAAAACCCCCAAAACCCTAAATAATGATGCTCATTATCTCATGCATCCTATTCAGTTCCGGCAGTTCTTCCCACGGGAGATTAGTGTGCGTCCCAAATGACACCCTATTCAGTCCACTCGGTCAAAAGTTGTACACTGTATAGGCCATTTGGGATACAACCTAGATGTTAAGAGGAGGGGTCCAATAGAACTATGACCCTGTTGTTGTTAGCGTTGGCGCTCCGGACTTTAGTTAGCTTACCTGAACCATTGCATTCACTGCCCAGAAATAGCTTAACCACGGAAAGGTTGTTTTACTTCTATGGCTAATTGTCACCATTGAATATCACCATTGTTGCCACATCGCTACTCTCAACTTCTACACAGCATAGAGGAGGATTTTATAGTATGGACTGAGATACTGCTTGTTCTTTGGGGCTCTATAGGCCGCTTTATAGGTCAGGTTACTGTAAAGCACAATTCTGATGTTTTTCCGCTAATTTGTCTTTTGACCAATCAGATCCTTTGCCAATAATTGGACAAAATATCAGAATTGGGATGCCTGTGTACATTTAGCCTATGTGACTAATGTTGCTGTTAAAATGACGAACAATGTCATTGATTGATGGAATAATTGACGCTGCATCATAATGTTTAAGTCACTTTCTTTCGTTTCTTATCAGGAGATGGATACTTCAGTATAGCCAGGACGTAGTACTGATTTGGGGGAACTTGCAGATGGCATGCGTTTTTTAATGTTTGTTCTCTTTATTCAAAGGCAAAAAAAAAACGATATAAAAGTAGCCTGCCTTGGATATAAAGTTGTTAGTGGATAATTATTTGTTTTTAGTTGTTTGTTATTATATTATTTTTCCAACATGGCAGTCGGGGAAAAATATGTTCCCCTCGCTTCCAAATGCTGTCCGCATCTGTTCACAAAGGTAAATTGGCACAACTTCAGAGGGAAATCATTCATAGATAAATGAAGAGAAAAAAGCTCATGTTTGCGCCATGCTACACTGAGTCTGTTTGTATGCATCTGTTGCTATTCGCTGCAGCTGTTTTAGGCTCTGGGCTAGGAGAACAGTCCTTTTAACAGGAGTATCTCATGCTGTGTTCGCTCAAGTTTTGGATGATTTGAAAACACTTTTCACGTCACAGTGGCACATTTTCAACTCGTGTTTTCTCTTTGGTGTCAGATTGTGTGTCACATTCCTCGTATGATGCTGCATATGCCCACGTAAAAAGTTCTTACACAAGCAAGTGTTGTTAGAATTTGTGTATTGTAATGTACAATACACACTGGACTCACAAAATGCATATCCATGAAAATTGACAAAGTATCGCATTATACCTGATTGATTTCTGATGCCTTTGTGAAAATAGCATATTTCTTTAATTATGACACCCCTTTATGTGAGTCTGGCAGTCTGTCTCCCTCCTTCAGTACTTCTGTTTGGAGGATTTCCTTAACCCACACCACCTGTAATGTATATAGCTAGTAAATTGACAAAGCCTTAATCTTTCCCCAGCTCAGTGACAGTCTGCTGTGCTCCTCCAGATTAGGGACGTATTAATAAACCGTTTATTGTACACTGGGAGGGCAACAGACTGGTATAGAAGATGATCAACTAGAAGCACAGTGGAAAGGATGTGTTGTGTGGCTGTGACTTGGGCCCTGTTTGAATCCTGTAGAAATGTGTCCTTCCTTCTGTTTCCTTGAGGTGTAAGTGATTGGATAGGTGTGTGGCTGTGTAAAATGTTTGAATTAATCATCAATATACACAAAATCCCAAACAAAATGTTCATAAATCTTTGCCCCTGGTTAAATTCTTAATCAACGCTTCCTTCCTTCCTTCCTTCCTTCCTTCCTTCCTTCCTTCCTTCCTTCCTTCCTTCCTTCCTTCCTTCCTTCCTTCCTTCCTTCCTTCCTTCCTTCCCTTCCCTTCCCTTCCTTGTTTTCTTGATGTTAAATTTATTGGATAGGTGTAAGCAAGGTGTCCCACCCTATTACTTTCACCAATCCAAACAATTCAGCTCTGCGATTACTTCTAGGACGGAAGGATGCATTTCTGAAGTGTTTCGAACAGGGCGCCTGATTTAGTTTTGGGAATAATGGGTGCCTGAATATCACTGACTGGTCTTCGTCAGAGCTGCTCTAACGAGCAGAGCAGAGTCCCAAATGGCATCTTATCCACTATATAGTCCATTACTTTTCACCAGAGTCCCATGGATCTTATTCAAAAGTGATGCACTATATGGAATAGGGTTCCATTTTGCCAGAGAGTTTTATGATTACAGATGAGCGTTTTGGTCAGTCGATATGTAGTAGGCACACTTAATTCCTTCCAAAAATCCACTTCCAGATAATGACCCTCTGTTGCTCAACCATTCAGTTCCAGCTATGAAATCTATCTCAAATAGATATTCTTCTCTGGTTATTTTCTCTCTTAAATCTCTTATTTTCTTTTCTCTCTGGCTGAGAAGGGCATGTTAAGTACCTGGGATCGTTCTGAGCGCAATGCTCAAGATCCCCAAATGATAATGTGAAGTTATTTAGAGGTATTCTTGGGTTCATAATGATCCTTATGATAAGTGCTAATAGTGGCCGACTTTAGTAGCCTTGAGTGTTGACATAACATAAGCAAGGACGACCATAAGAGACCACGTGATTTTCATAATCCATTTTCGGCGTTCAAAATGGTCCTTTCAGTACGTAAAGTGCCCTGAAGTACTCAGATTGTTTGAGCTGTAGTCTACATTAGTAGGCTTGGGTGTTGATAAAACGTGTCCTCGAGAGGGAGTTTGACGCATAAGCGACCATGAGATTTTGATCATTGAAGAGGAGGTCGAAGTTACATCTGAGCCTTTCTTCTTTAGTAAAGTTTGAGATAGTTGAGTGTCCTCGAGGCTCTCTCCCTATACATTGAATATCAAAGCAACACAGCCAGGAAGGGAATTGGCTTTGTTGCAGGCAGGCAGCGACTTGGGACATGAACATGTTGTGTGCCAACATTGGGGATTATCATAATTGATTTCAACAAAAGCTTTGCAGTGCATGTAGATTGGGGTTGGAAAACGATGAGCAAATTCAAGACTTCCCATTCATCTCCAATTCATTCAAGGGAAAATAATCCATCTGAAAACATTTTATTCCCCCCTCCCAAACAATAAAAGCTTTTAGGACGGAGAGAGGGAAAGTGGGAGAAGATATCATAGAAAGTTTTTTGTTGTACCGTTAAATATTTAAGTTTAGTGTGTTTTCATGCTTCATTAGGCTAAATAATAGAAATAGGTTTGTGACCCACTTTGTGACCCGCTGCTGAGGGAGGGAGAGCATCAACATCTGGGTTAATATGGCTGCAGCCCGTCACCGGTACACTTATGACAACATCCAGCTCAGGTGCAGGGCACGAAATTCAAAATCTATTTTTAAAAAATATTTAACTTTCACACATTAACAAGTCCAATACAGCATTTGAAAGATAAACATCTTGTCAATCCAGCCAACATGTCCGATTTTTTAAATGTTTTACAGAGAAAACACCACATATATTTATGTTAGCTCACCACCAAATAAAAATGAGGACAGACATTTTTCACAGCACAAGTAGGATTCAAGTAGCATGCACAAGCCAACCTAACTAACCTAGAACCAACCTAAATAACCTAGAAAAAACTACCTCAGATGACAGTCCTATAACATGTTACACAATAAATCTATGTTTTGTTCAAAAAATGTGCATATTTTAGCTATAAATCAGTTTTACATTACTGCTCCCATCATAGCTACAGTCTGAAATCGCACGGGAGTAGCCAGAGAAAATACAGACACCAACGTCAACTACTAATTACACCTCATAAAACATTTCAGAAAAATGTATGGTGGATAGCTAATGAAAGACAAAGATCGTGTGAATAGAGCCAATATTTCCGATTTTTGAAGTGTTTTACAGCGAAAACACAATATATCGTTATATTAGCTTACTACATTAGCTAGCATACGGCAGCATTGATTCTAGTCAAACGGTAGCATAGCACCGTTTGACAGATATATGAAAAAGCATCCCAAATTGGGTCCTTATCTTTGTTGATATTCCATCAGAATGTTGTAAAGGGGTCCATTGTCCAGTACAGTCTTTGTTTGGGATCCAGAACAAACTATTTCCCTCTTGAATTAGCAAGCACACTGGCCGTGCGGCGCTAACCTCTCTTTCTTCAAACAATTCTTGCGTCGCATCACGTCTAAAGTCCAGAATAAATTTCAATAATATAATTAAACTATATTGAAAAAACATACTTTAGGATGATTTTGTGACATGTATCAAATAATATCGAAGCCAGAGCTCATATTCACCTTTAACGAGCGTTGTCCAGGAGCCGAGTCATTGTTCTATTTCGTGCCCAGAAAAATATATAAAGTGCGCAGGTCTCACTCCAAGATGTTGTGTTCAGTCCCTGGACGAGATATTCAAGTGCTTTCTGCTCTCACTTCCGCATTACACCCAGAGGAAGGCGTATGACGTGTTTCTACAGTCCTAAGTGACATGACCTTTTATAGACAAGCTCTTAAAGAGAGACATCGCATTTGGAAATCTCAATTCCGGATAGGAAATGGGCTGTAAAAATAGTTCTGTTCCACTTAGAGAAATAATTCAAACGTTTTTAGAAACTAGAGACTGTTTTCTATCCAATAGTAGTAAATATATGCATATTGTAAGAGCAAAAATTGATTAAGAGGCCGTTTGAAAATGTGCACATATTTTCCAGTTTTTCAATACGCCCCCTGCAGCCATAAGAAGTTAAGAAATCCATTACAAGACCTTGGAGAGGCACCGAATCGCCCAAAAAATTACTATATTTCTCTGGTTGCATTTGTGTATTTTCTCTTTTCTTCGTTTCATAATACGATCATTGGGGGCTCTACTCACCTTTTTAAAGCACTAAAAACTACAGAGGGTAGTGCGTACCGCCCAGTACATCACTGGGGCTAAGCTGCCTGCCATCCAGGACCTCTACACCAGGCGGTGTCAGAGGAAGGCCCTAAAAATTGTCAAAGACCCCAGCCACCCCATTCATAGACTGTTCTCTCTACTACCTCATGGCAAGTGCTACCAGAGTGCCAAGTCTAGGACAAAAAGGCTTCTCAACAGTTTTTACCCCCAAGCTATAAGACTCCTGAACAGGTAATCAAATGGCTACCTGGACTATTTGCATTGTGTGCCCCCCCCCCAACCCCTCTTTTTACGCTGCTGCTACTCTCTGTTTATCATATATGCATAGTCACTTTAACTATACATTCATGTACATACTACCTCAATTGGGCCGACCAACCAGTGCTCCCGCACATTGGCTGACCGGGCTATCTGCATTGTGTCCCGCCACCCACCTGCCAACCCCTCTTTTACGCTACTGCTACTCTCTGTTCATCATATATGCATAGTCACTTTAAACATATCTACATGTACATACTACCTCAATCAGCCTACCTAACCAGTGTATGTATGTAGCCTCGCTACTTTTATAGCCTCGCGACTGTATATTCCCTGTCTTTTTACTGTTGTTTTATTTCTTTACCTACCTATTGTTCACCTTATACCTTTTATGCATTATTGGTTTGAGCCTGTAAGTAAGCATTTCACTGTAAGGTCGACACCTGTTGTACTCGGCGCACGTGACAAATACACTTTGATTTGATTTGAAAATGAACAAAAAAGCTGCTCATCACACATGCAGTTGAGACGAATTTACATTGATAATCATCTGGACAGACACGCCATCACATTGACGGCGCGGCACAGTCACGACAACACGATGTGATGAATGTACCAGAGACTAGAAACACAGTGAAACCTATTTGAGTCATGGCGACTTGCATTAGCCTTCAGAGCTACTGCCTAGGCTTTAGCTCAGCGGGCTAACACAGTCGGTCAAAAACGCACAGGGATTAGTCAGGAATTTGCCCGTCTAGCCGTTCGCTATGCCATCATTGCCTACAATTCAGGGACAAAAGATTCATCAAAACCTTAGTGTAGCTCTTTATTATTGGGTTCTTCCATTGTTACGGCAGAAATATTACTCCACCGATCACTTCCTTTAAATTAATAAGAGACAGGACGCAAATGAATTATCAGGCACCAGTATCTCTCTCCACTCGATTCATTCTCCTCTCGGTTAGTTGTGAACACCTTAAGCTGTTTGTGTGAGGGCCCCTCTCTAGACAAGTACACCATCATGTTGACCAAATTTAGAAAAACGACACCACTACACCTGATTTCATCTCAATTGTGTCATTAAATGTGAAATAGTAGAAATAGCAATTCTTTTCTAATTTTGTTAGCAGCATCGACCTGTTTCTACCACCTTCTTTTCCCTCTCCTGCCTTCTTTCTCTACCAAGGATACGACTGGCAAATTGCACAGCTGCTTCTCTGATGACTCTCTTCTTGCACTAGGGGAGAAGCCCTGTAGACTATTCTTTATTAGCCAGAGCGTATATACTCCTTTTCTGAGTAGGCATTGTTGAGAAAATGATGTTTTTTCCCCCATGGATGAATCATGGAATGCCAAACTATCTTAATGGATGGCAGTTTTTTAAAATTATTCTTGAAAAAACGCAACAACAACAAAAAATCACAAGCATATCTGCTCCTTCTAGAGAACATGTTTCTGCACTGTGGCTCAGGTTAACCTTCTGACCTTTTTCTTTACGCATCAAATATATACCAATGTTTTGTTGTCCAGACCAACATAGCCTCTATGTCCCACCAGTAGGTCCTGAACCACCATCTGAGGAACAGTGCTTTGGGTTGGCTCACTATGCCCTGTGGCCAATTACCTTGTCCCGTATGCAGTAGGCACAAATGATGTGATATTACTTTATGATTCTATGACGATGTTGAAGGCTAGCCTATAGCCTACAGATTATGACTGCTATCACAGGAAACCATGTAGCCATGACAATAATCTGTGGAGAATTGTAATAGTGTGATGCTAGTGTCACCAACCAGTGTTCAAACCCGGGTCTCCCCCTTGCACACAATACTGTGTTAGCCTGCTGAGCTAATGCCAAGGCATCAGCTTTGGGGAGCTAGGTTTGAGGTTTTAGAAGACAAGGGAAAGACAAAACAGAGAATATTATTAACGCAAGGTGAAAACGGTGTGCATGTGAAGTTGGAAACTCAAAAGGGAATCAAGTCCCCACAGCAATGTTGCAACATCTAGTCCAAAGCCTTCCCACAAGAGTGGAGGCTGTTATAGCAGCAAACGGGGGATCAACTCCATATTAATGGCCATAATTGTGGAATGAGATGTTTGATGAGCAGGTGTATACATACATTTGGTCATGTAGTGTTTATTTATATATATATATATATATATATATATATATATATATATATATATATATACAGTGCATTCGGAAAGTATTCAGAACCCTTGACTTTTTCCACCTTTTGTTACTTTACAGCCTTATTCTAAAATTTTCCACCCCTTCCAGCAGGCCACAAATGTGCATGTGTCAGCATATGGTCTCACAAGGGGTCTGAGGATCTCATCTCGGTACCTAATGGCAGTCAGGCTACCTCTGGCGAGCACATGTAGGGCTGTGCGGCCCCACAAAGAAATGCCACCCCACACCATGACTGACCCATCGCCAAACCGGTCATGCTGGAGGATGTTGCAGGCAGCAGAACGTTCTCCACGGCGTCTCCAGACTCTGTCACGTCTGTCACATGTGCTCATGTGCTCAGTATGAACCTGCTTTCATCTGTGAAGAGCACAGGGCGCCAGTGGCGAATTTGCCAATCTTGGTGTTCTCTGGCAAATGCCAAACGTCCTGCACGGTGTTGGGCTGTAAGCACAACCCCCACCTGTGGACGTCGGGCCCTCATACCACCCTCATGGAGTCTTTTTCTGACCGTTTGAGCAGACACATGCACATTTGTGGCCTGCTGGAGGTCATTTTGCAGGGCGCTGGCAGTGCACCTCCTTGCACAAAGGCGGAGGTAGTGGTCCTGCTGCTGGGTTGTTGCCCTCCTACGGCCTCCTCCACGTCTCCTGATGTACTGGCCAGTCTCCTGGTAGCGCCTGCATGCTCTGGACACTACGCTGACAGACACAGCAAACCTTTTTGCCACAGTTCGCATTGATGGGCCATCCTGGATGAACTGCACTACCTGAACCACTTGTGTGGGTTGTAGACTCCGTCTCATGCTACCACTAGAGTGAGTGCACCGCCAGCATTCAAAAGTGACCAAAACATCAGCCAGGAAGCATAGGAACTGAGAAGTGGTCTGTGGTCACCACCTGCAGAATCACTCCTGTTTTGGGGGGTGTCTTGCTAATTGCCTATAATTTCCACCTGTTGCCTATTCCATTTGCACAACAGCATGTGAAATTTATTGTCAATCAGTGTTGCTTCCTAAGTGGACAGTTTGATTTCACAGAAGTGTGATTGACTTGGAGTTACATTGTGTTGTTTAAGTGTTCCCTTTATTTTTTTGAGCAGTGTATATGTGTGGGTGTGTGTGTGCAATGGCGGATTTAGGGATAGGCGACATGGGTATCTGCTCAGGGCGGCATCTTGCCGAGGGCGGGAAAAAATCGGGATGGTCACAATTTCGCGATCAGTTTTCTATCGCTCATTTGCACGTCAGGTAGCCTAGTGGTTAGAGTGTAGGGGTGGCAGGTAGCCTAGTGGTTAGAGCATTGGGCCAGTAACCGAAAGGTTGCTCGAAAGGCAGCTAGACTGAATCTACGAGCTGACAAGGTAAAAATCTGTCGTTCTGCTCCCGAACAAGGCAGTTAATCCACTATTTATAGGCCGTCATTGTAAATAAGAATTTGTTCTTAAATGAGTTGCCTAGTTAAATAAAGGTTCAATTTAAAATAAATTAAAAATATCATGTCACCATGTGGGACTGTGGGTCAATTAACCTTGTCGGAGTGAGCGTCCTGATTCTAGTTTGTGAGCCAGGGAGGCTATTGCCTGGGAAGTTCTCCCACTCAGACTTATGAGATGGGGAGAGGGGCGGGGGTAGGTTGACCTCAGGTCTCCCCACTGGAAGCCCAAGGTAGGGGGAGCGGGGGAAGCTATCAAATAGCGCATCAGTCACACTACGAAATGCTACCAAATGAACCACCATTCATTCATAATACTGTGAATATGTAGTTTCACAGATATATTGTTGCATTTTTTTCTGGTTTGTGCAAATGGTTAAGAATAATATAAAAACAGTCTGCACACCAAGGTGAATTGGTTAAGTCTTGACTCCTGGTTGACAGTGTTGGGGGATGGGTAATGTATTGATGCTCGAGTGCCAAATCAACACAAATTTGTTTCTATTTGTTTTTGTTACTTCTTTTTGCTATTCATGAGTCTTGTTTTTGTAGATATTTTTATATTTATATAGTTTAAAATGTTCTAATTATTCATTTGTGTTGTTCCAAATATCTGAATAGAAATGACAGTCAGTGTAGAATGGCGCTGAAGGAGGGGTTCGCCCAGGGAGCTATACAAGCTAGAACCGTCACTGTGTGTGTGTGTGTGTGTGTGTGTGTGTGTGTGTGTGTGTGTGTGTGTGTGTGTGTGTGTGTGTGTGTGTGTGTGTGTGTGTGTGTGTGTGTGTGTGTGTGTGTGTGTGCATACAGTATATGTACAATGCAAATCTTAATGACTCAGGCAAGTTTACTCACCACTCCAACTGCAAAGCCAGTATACTCAGAATGTGATTCAGGTACAGACCCACAGATAAACAGCAGACAGGACACTCTTAATCACCTGGGCGAGAGCTCCAGACATCTCATACTGCGAGAGAAATACAGAACTGAACTTGAAGTCCGGATTCAGTCGTTTTTTTACTGCAGAGAAATAGGCTGCAGTACTTCTGCGCTGTGGGGGGTTTTGGCTGAGGCAGTCTATGTGACTCTGACGCTGTGAATTACTCTGTGTTCAGGGAGCGGGAAGAAAGAGAGGAAGAGTAGAGGAAAAGGAGGGAGATAAATAGAAAAGGAAGAAGGGGAGAATATGGCTCTATGGAGCAAAAAGCGGCTTTAAAAAGACACTCATTAAAGTATTTTGCTTCTACTGGGAAGTAGGCCTTTCTTCTCAAAGTACCTTTAATGGCTGAAGAAAGGCAATGATCGAGGCGACTTGAAAGGGAAACATTTCCACCGAGGGTATGACTGAAATACTGAAATGCCTTTATTATACTCTGTCACTGGAGGAGAAACTGAGCAAGTATTTGGGACCGTACTTTTGCTCAGGGTGGATGTCTTTGAGAAGTGAGCTGTGTTTTTAAAGCTTTTTGAAATGGAAAACAAAAACACGAGTCTTATTGGACAGGTAGATAACACTGTTGGATAGTATGTCCCCGTTTTACGTTTTGGAGTCTTCTGTTTCTTATTGACTGAACACAACCCTGTTATAGTAGATGTGATCATGCCTGGGTTGATGCTCTTGAAGGATCTCACTTCTGAATTCCAAATCCACCCCTTCTGCCCTCACCCCTTCTGCCCTAACCTTTCGACACACGTCTATATCTGAAGTGATTGGATATGCAATGTTTTAAGAAGGCACGATAAAGCTATCATGATTATCATTTTACTGATATTACTCTATTAGTCATTTTATTATTAGTATTGTTATATTTCTCCAAACCTCTCAGATCTACACGAGTGCCTATAAGGATGTAGGGACTTGGAGTTGATTTTGGAGTTCAGAGGTGAAACATGTAGAACGTCGCATGTAGAACATGCACATGTAGATCCAATATGAATCCCTATTTTACCCGAGAGACAAACTTATCTGTTCTACACAATACACTTCTATCTGAACGTTGTGTAAATGTTGCACCATTCTGAACAGGACCATCCTGAACGTTGTGAAAATGTTGCTGACTCCTTCCCTGTGTTTAGCCACTCCAGGCACGTCCTCCCTCATTAGCCATGCACATGCTACTGTACCGCTGTTGCTCAGGGCTAACAGGCAGACACTATAGCAGTAGGCCCCCGCTCTTCCTGCATGGAACACCGCACTCTGACACCACTGGGTGGAGCTACCGCACTCTGGGTTTCTCCCTCTGCAGTGTGTCTCTCTCTCGCTCTCTCCCCCATCTCTCTGACTTGCTAATTTTTGGTTCTCTCTCTCTCTCTCTCTCTCTCTCTCTCTCTCGTTCTCTCTCTCTCGTGTTCTCTCTCGTGTTCTCTCTCGTTCTCTCTCGTTCTCTCTCTCTCTCGTGCTCTCTCTTGTTCTCTCTCGTGCTCTCTCTCGTTCTCTCTCTCTCTCTCTCTCGTGCTCTCTCTCTCTCTCTCTCTCGTGTTCTCTCTCTCTCTCGTGCTCTCTCAATTCAATTCAAGGGCTTTATTGGCATGTGAAACATGTTTACATTGCCAAAGCAAGTTCAATAGATAATAAATAAAAGTGAAATAAACAATAAAATGTACAGTAAACATTACACTTCCAAAAGTTCCAAAAGAATAAAGACATTTCCAAACGTCATAGTATGTACATATACGGTGTTGTAATGATGTGCAAATAGTTAAAGTACACAAAAGGGAAAATAAATAGATATAGATTGTATTTACAATGGTGTTTGTTCTTCACTGATTGCCATTTTCTTGTGGCAACAGGTCACACATCTTGCTGCTGGGATGGTACACTGTGGTATTTCACCCAGTTTATCCAAATTTGATTTGTTTTTGAATTCTTTGTGTGTCTGTGTAATCTGATGGAAATATGTGTCTCTAATATGGTCATACATTTGGCAGGAGGTTAGGAACTGCTGCTCAGTTTCCACCTCCTTTTGTGGGCCGTGTGCACATAGCATGTCTTCTCTAGAGAAGATCCTTTCTCAATAGCAAGGCTATGCTCACTGAGTCTGTACATAGTCAAAGATTTCCCTCATTTTGGGTCGATCACAGTGGTCAGGTATTCTGCCACTGTGTACTCTCTGTTTAGAGCCTAATAGCATTCTAGTTTGCTCAGTTTGTTTGTAAATTCTTTCCAATGTATCAAGTACTTCTCTGTTTGTTTTCTCATGATTTTGTTGGGTCTAATTGTGTTGCTGTCCTGGGGCTCTGTGGGGTCTGTTTGTGTTTGCTTAGGGGGCTTTTCTCCAGGTTCATTTCTCTGTAGGTGATGGCTATGTTATGGAAAGTTTGGGAATTGGTTCCTTTTAGGTGGTTGTAGAATTGAACGGCTCTTTTCTGGATTGCAATAATTAGCGGGTATCGGTTATATTCAACATGATATCATTGGAAAACTTCATCCTGGCACATTTTTGCAAAAAGGTCAAATGTCACAGTAGCTGATGTTTTTCTTATAACCCTAACCCTAGGTTCATGTCCACACCCTGGCTCGAACGTAAACCTAGCTTCAACCCTAACCTTTACCCTAGCTTCAACCCTAACCCATCTTCATATCAACTCCCGGCTCAACCCTCACCCTAGCACCTCCACATCTTGGCTTTAACCCTAGCCATAACCATGTGGCTAGATTTGAGCCAAGATGTGGAGATGCTAGAGTTATGGCTAGGGTTGAGCTAGGATGTGGACATGATGCTAGGGTTAGAGCTCTGTTTAGGGTTGTGTTTAGAATTTGTCTATCTGCCTGTCTCTGTCTGTCTGTGAGTGGATATGTATATCTGTCTGTCTGTGAGTGGATAAGTATATCTGTCTGTCTGTGAGTGGATATGTATATCTGTCTGTCTGTGGATATGTATATCTGTCTGTCTGTGAGTGGATAAGTATATCTGTCTGTCTGTGAGTGGATATGTATATCTGTCTGTCTGTGGATATGTATATCTGTCTGTCTGTGAGTGGATAAGTATATCTGTCTGTCTGTGAGTGGATATGTATATCTGTCTGTCTGTGAGTGGATAAGTATATCTGTCTGTCTGTGAGTGGATATGTATATCTGTCTGTCTGTGAGTGGATAAGTATATCTGTCTGTCTGTGAGTGGATAAGTATATCTGTCTGTCTGTGAGTGGATAAGTATATCTGTCTGTCTGTGAGTGGATATGTATATATATCTGTGAGTGGATATGTCTGTCTAACTGTCTTTCACCAATTTACCCATTGCAGCTCTATTACCCATTGCAGCTTTTGCCTTGAATGCAATGTATTGACTTATGCGCCAACACCTTTTTATTTGTATTTATACCATTTTTATTTAACCTTTATTTAACTAGGCAAGTCAATTAAGACATTTTATTTTATTTACAATGACGGCCTACCCCGGCCAAACCCAAACGACGCAGGGCAAATTGTGCGCCTCTCTACGGGACTCCAAATCACAGCCGGTTGTGATATAGCCTGGAATCGAACCAGGGTTTGTTGTGACGCCTCTGAGCACTGAGATGCATTGTCTTAGACTGCTGCGCCACTCGGGAGCCCTTTTATGCATATCTATGTGTCAACATCCTGTCTGTGGAGGTGGGAAAGTGGAGAGAGTGGAGGTGGGAGAGAGAGGAGGGAGATAAATAGATTAGAGGGAGGGGGGAAAGAAGGAGGGAGGGGAGAGAGAGAGTAGGGTGTCATGCCTGTGATGCCTTTCTCTATGCGTCCATATTGTGATGCTATTCTTCCCCCATTGAATGCAATGTATTGACACAATAAGCATCAACCCTGTGATACACATTTTTTCCTATTGACTGCAATTTATTGACATACGATTCAATTGGTTGACGCTTATCTTTTCCCATTGACAGTTATGTATTAACATACAGTAACACCGTACCCAAACCGCGCCATCGTGCACAAATAGATTTTCTCCCTCCACACCAAACGCGATCACAACACGCAGGTTAAAATATCAAAACAAACTCAAAACAAAAGCATTAAACATTTATGGCAATTTAGCTAGATAGCTAGCTTGCAGTTGCTAGCTAATTTGTCCTATTTGGCTAGCTTGCTGTTGCTAGCTAATTTGTCCTGGGATAGAAACGTTGAGTTGTTATTTTTCCTGAAATGCAGAAGGTCCTCTACTCCGACAATTAATCCACACATAAAACAGTCAACCAGATCGTTTCTAGTCATATCTCCTCCTTCCAGGCTATTTCTTCTTTGGACTTTATATGGCGATTGGCATCTAAACTTTCATAGTATTACCACGACGACCGACGAACTCAGTTGTCTTTCAATCGCCCACAACCAATGAGGAGATGGCACGTGGGTATCTGCTTCTATAAACCAATGAGGAGATGGGAGAGGCAGGACTTGCACCGCGATCATCGTCACAAATAGAACTGACTTCTATTTTAGGGCTTGGCAACGCAGACGCTCGTTGGCATGCGTGAGCAGTGTGGGTGCAATAATTGAATAATATGTATGTTGAAATTTATTTTGCAACGCTCACGCACGTGACGCGAGTGGTGTAGTCAGCATGTAAGCATCAACCCTGTGACAGTCATCTTTTCCCCTTGACTGCAATGCATTGAATAAAAACGTCAGCTACTATGCTATTTTACCTTTTTGCAAAAATGTGCCAGGATGACGCTTTTCGGCTGATAATGGGCTACTCTATTTCTCTCTCTCGCTCTCGCTCTCTCTCTCTCTCTCTCTCTCTCTTGCTCTCTCTCTCTCGCTCTCTTGCTCTCTCTCTTGCTCTCTCGCTCGCTCTCTCGCTCTCTCTCTCTCTCTCTCTCTCTCTCTCTCTCTCTCTCTCTCTTTCTCACTCTCTTGCTCTCTCTCCCTGAACTCTCCAACCGATCTCTCAGACCGATCTCTGGTCTCTCCAGCTAGACACATTCACTGTATTAGCCCTCAGTTACGGCAAAACTAAAAACAAGCGAGCTTTAGCAGGGGTAAAAATCCCCCCAAACGTCATCAACGATTAATTATCACTTGATAATTAATCGTCTTTTAAATTAGCCTCACACACACTCACAGGAACATAACGTTCTTTATGAAAGAATATATCCATCTAGATTTATTTATTTATCTGTTCTCAGTGCTACTCAAAGATATGCGCTAGTTATGTTGTCATTTATATAAGGCCTGTCCTTCCTTTGCCTTTCATCTGCGAATTTTCCATGTTTTCCTCTTCGCTAAAAGGCCAGCTATTAGGCTATACAAGAACACAGCATATGCCTAGTACTCTAGGATCAAGACCTAATCTGGATCAAAGATATGCTCAGCTTTTATCATGGTCATGAAACATTCTGAATGTTTTCACGTCAGTGGGAAGTAGGTAGGCCTGCTGTGTGTATGTTCCGATGAAGCCTATGCTTGAAGCGGTACTCAATTTGGGTGGCGATACTCTTTACATTTAGGTCCCAGCACCGACGATATTTTAGAGCTTATTTTATTCTATTAAAAGGTGTCTGTACTACTACTTTCGAGCGGTAGAACTGGCCCTCTTGAAACATTGCATTCAACAGTCAGTCACTCAAGATGAAAAATCCTGCCATAATGCCTAAAACCTGTATTTTTGGGTACTACGAGAGGAAAGGGACAGTTAAAGCCATAATAGGCTATCGGAGATCTTCTCTGCCGTCTTTAGCTATGGCGCCCTGACAAATCACATCAACGCTCACGGCGCCCTCTGTGTGTTCCGTGACACAGACTGGCGCCGCCATCCATCCCTCTTTGTCTTTCCCAGCGTGCCAATAAATAAACACTGGGGTGCAAAGGTCATTCCCATCATCTTTATGATTCCCTTAGCATGTGACAGCACTCACATGTCCGTCCTCCTGTCAGTAACTTAGCCAGACATTTGTTGGTAGGTGGGCCTGCAGAAATTTGGGTGGGCCCCAAAAATATAGAATAGGGGCAGAGAGGACATCATGTTACTCTACAAATTCTGCCATGAGGCTGAGATCATTTTTGAAACTTTTAAAGCTAATTAAAGCTCAACTATAGGTGTGCTGACTGTGATAAATGCACTGGATTATGAGCTGTCTTGTTTGCTAAATTAACAAATGTAGTAGACAGTGGCATGGTGCATATAGCCATAGAAGCACAGTGACTTACACTGATTATACAAAAAATTTATTACACCTGCTCTTTCCATGACATAGACTGACCGGGTGAATCCAGGTGAAAGCTATCCTCCCTTATTGATGTCACTTGTTAAATCCACTTCAATCAGTGTAGATGAAGGTGAGGAGACGGGTTAAAGAAGGATTTTTAAGCCTTGAGACAGTTCAGACATGGATTGTGTGTGTGTGCCATTCAGAGGGTGAATGAGCAAGACAAAAGATCTGGTCCCAGGCACACCGGTTTGTGTTGATCCTGCTGGGTTTTTCCATGGTCAACAGTTTCCCATGTGTGTCAAGAATTCCTCACTAACCGAAGGACATCCAGCTAACTTGACACAACTGTGGGAAGCATTGGAGTCAACATGGGCCAGCATCACTGTGGAACTCTTTCGACACCTTGTAGAGTCCATGCCCTGACAAATTGAGGCTGTTCTGAGGGCAAAGTATTAAGAAGGTGGTCCTTAGTGTACGCCTCAATGCAGTCATATTTATGGCTTATTGGTGGTGTGGCTTTCAGTTAGTTCTTCTTGGCCACCCATCCTATAAATGAATAGCATTACATGTCACGTTCTGACCTTAGTTCCTTTATTATGTCTTTATTTTAGTTGGTCAGGGCGTGAGTTGGGGTGGGCATTCTATGTTGTTTTTCTATGTTTTGTTCTGTTGTTATATTTCTATGTGTTTGGCCTAGTATGGTTCTCAATCAGAGGCGGGTGTCAGTCTTTGTCTCTGATTGGGAGCCATATTTAGGTAGCCTGTTTTCTATTGTGTTTTGTGGGTGGTTGTTTCCTGTGTTAGTACCAAACGGGACTGTTTCGGTTGTTTGTTTGTACTTTTGTTATTTTGTCCAGTGTTCTATGGATTTATTAAATATCTCATGATGGACACTTACCACGCTGCACATTGGTACGATCCTTGCTACTCCTCCTCAGACGAAGAGGAAATCAGTTACATTACAGTTCATCACTTGCTATGAATTCTATTTGATGGTGTTTGCATGTTTAAAAAGACAAATAATGTCCCGTTTGGAACACTGACAAGTAGAGAGCTCAATCGGATTGGGTGTGCCTACGTGGCTGCCTCCGGTCACTGGCACAGCACTGTTTCAGAACGTGGTTGTCTTCCGGAATTGTTTAGTTCCAATATTGCATTAGCACTTAGCATAAGGCAATGTATAAAGCATGCATTGTACTGTAAGTGGTATGCTAGTATGGATATTGGAACATAACCTCAGTCTATCTCTCTCTCAATGTCACACCCTGGCTTTAGTTATCTTTGTTTTCTTTATTATTTTAGTTAGGTCAGGGTGTGACATGGGGGATGTATGTGTTTGTATTGTCCAGTTTTTTTTGTATGTTTATGGGGCAGTGTTCAGTCTAGGTGTATGTATGTATGTATGTATGTATGTATGTATGTATGTATGTATGTATGTATGTATGTATTTATGTATGTATGTATGTATGTATGTATGTATGTATGTCTATGGTTGCCTAGATTGGTTCTCAATTAGAGACAGCTGTCTATCGTTGTCTCTGATTGGGAACCATATTTAGGCAGCCATATTCATTAGGTAGTTCGTGGGTGATTGTCTATGTCTAAGTTGCCTGTGTCTGCACTTATTGTTTGAATAGCTTCACGTTCGTCGGTTTGTTGTTTTGTTTAGTTTGTATAGTGTTCGTTTCGTTTTCGTCTTCAATAAAACGAAGATGTATTGCTATCACGCTGCGCCTTGGTCCTCCTCTCTTTCACAATACGACGATTGTGACACTCAATCAATTTTAACTGAAAGCACAGGGTGATCCAATACACCCCTCGTAGGCCTGTACTCGTAGGTGCACCTTACTCCATTGCTAATGGCTGACACTTGCAGGTAGCGTAATTGTTCTGCCTCCTAAAGGAAACCCCAATGGGAACTTTGTGGCACAGCGTACACAACATGCATGTCCTACAACAACATACCGTTAAAGGAAAACATTATTCCACCAGTCTCTTTAAACATAGGTGGGACTAAATGGTTCTTGCGCCTCGATGCCCCTGGCAACCCCTAGATAGTAGCATAGCCTGCGGGGAGGAAGCCATGACGGTCTGTCTCTGGGCGATTTTTCTTTTCCTTTTGACACGCCCTCTCCTGTCACTCCAACCAGCCTGACTGCAGGCTGCAGTATGTGGTGGCTCCAACGTTATAAGAGAGGGAAATGTGACAACACTTAGCGCCCACACACTGCAGTCAGTCTGAGCTGCAGTCAGAGCGCCTCCTTGGCTGCCTGTCCAACGCCTAGGTGTTGGTACACACACACACACACCCCTATGGGCCCTGGTCAAAACTAGTGCACTATGAAGTGAATACATGCAGGTGCCATTTTGGATGCAGCTGAGTTTTCTTTGTCTGCCTGGCTGGCTGGATGGCTGGTTGGGGCTTAGCTGTCATTCCACCAGAAGGGTCAGTCCCCAACACTGTAGTTTTATTAGTGGAGGTAGAACAATATTGAACCTTAGCAGAACCAAAGCAGTCTCCCTAGCATTGAGTCTTACTGTTAGACAGATGCCCCAACCCGTGTTGTCTCTGGGACTATAATGGGTTGTGTGTGTAATTGTGTTTAGGTCAAACATGTATTCTCCATGTTTGGATAATAAAGTTAATCTAATCTAAAAATTCCTCCCCCTCCCTCTGTTGTGTTGGGGGAAATGTCAGCGATCCACTGTGTGTAGAATGAGAGCTCTGGGCTCGGCATCCCTTCCATTTTCAGGTCTGTATAAAAAGCACCACAGTGTAAAATTATTCTAATTACCGAACTTGACAGAGTGCCAATGTTTCGCGCTAGAGCGTTTTTAAATAAATAAACGCTCCTGCATTCAAATGAGCTTTGATTTGTTCACTCGGGCTGGGCATTTGCAACAGTTTTTTTTTCTGTTTTCGCACAGTACACATTCTTTTTTGTTGTGCTTTCGTAATTGACTCCTCAGTGGTTTAGAAAGGTCACAACAAAAACATAAGTGAAGGGATCAATGTTCTGTGTGAAAAAAATAAGGGAAAAAAACCCCACACTGTCCTCCCCCATGCTTAGTGTGTCTCCCCAATCAGCCGTCACTCCGCCTGGTTGTTAGGCCGTCCCGGGCGGGCTGAGATGACAGGTAGTGGACGCTCTGCGTCTGTCTGGCTCTGGTCAGCTGGCTGATAAAGAGGTCTGTCTCTGAGGCTTAACGCACAGCTAGCTAGTGCTCTATCTCGTCTTCTCTCTATTTCACTCTCATTGTCTCTATCTTTCTCTCTTGTTCTCTCTGTCTATCTCTGCCGTTCTCTCTGCCTATCTCTTGTTCTCTCCGTCTATCTGCCTCGTTCTCTGTCGGTCTCTCTCAATCTCTCTGTTTGTGTCTCTGTCTCTCTCGTTCTCTCTCTTTCTCTCTCTTCTCCAGCCTCTCTTCCTCAGCCTCCCTCTACCTCCTCTCTGTCACACAAAAACCAACCCTCAGTCGCTCTGAACCAGTCTCGTTAGAATAAACTTCTATTTTCGGTGGCTGGGTGGATGATGTATAGACAAACATTCCAATTGTGTATCGTTTCACTCGCCTTTAAAATGCTCTCTCCTCTACTGAACTCAACCTTGGTGTATATGCTTTCCAATTGTACTTTCAGTATGTTGGTTGTGGGATAGGAGCTTAATGGAAATGTAGTGTCACGCCCTGGCCTTAGTATTCTTTGTTTTCTTAATTATTTTAGTTAGGTCAGGGTGTGACATGGGGAATGTATGTGGTTTTTGTAGTGTCTAGGGTGGTTGTAAGGTTTAGGGGGTTTATTAGAGTAGTTGGGTTTATGTGTAGTATAGAGGTCTAGCTGTGTCTATGGTGGAGTGTATGTTTCTAGGTATGTCTATGGTTGCATGAGTGGGTCTCAATCAGAGACAGATGTCTTTCATTTGTCTCTGATTGGGAGCCATATTTAAGGCAGCCATAGGCATCATGCATTTGTGGGTAATTGTCTATGTTGAACGTAAGTAGTTTGTGTGTGCACTTGCGTTTGTAGCTTCACGGACGTTTGTTGTTTTGGTTAGTTTGTGTATAGTGTTTGTTTCGTGTTTTTCCCTCTCTTACAAAATAAAGAGATGTATTTTGCATACGCTGCGCCTTGGTCCACTGTCATTCAAGAAGACGACCGTGACATGTAGGCATGAAACATGTTTCATGTGTTGCTGCATTTTGGTTATGGAAACAGCCATCGTTCATCGCAGGTGGGTTGTCTTTCATCGATCAATCACTTAATTCTGGTAACTTACTCAAAAATGCCCAGGTTTTCCACAAGTCCTGGTCGGAGTATTCCTGGATTTCCTGCTTATTCTTGCCTGATTCCTGAAATCTTCCTTCCTGGATTTGTAGAAAACCTGGGATTTTTGGGGTAAAGTGACTGGAATTTTGA
Source organism: Salvelinus fontinalis (assembly GCF_029448725.1). Classification (NCBI taxonomy): domain Eukaryota; kingdom Metazoa; phylum Chordata; class Actinopteri; order Salmoniformes; family Salmonidae; genus Salvelinus; species Salvelinus fontinalis. The sequence goes on from NC_074669.1 coordinate 50,411,343, forward strand.
AACCTTCACCCATCAACAATTTGGCCACTTCATCCTGTACCTTCACGTTCTGATCCTTGGAAGACAATATGATTCCAGACAGTTGTTTATCCAACATCAACTCATACATTGTTAAAGACAGAAAACATCTGACAGAGAATTGATTTGTGTCCTGCCAATTGCTATTTTGTCAGCTTAACTCCCTGATGATGTTTATAGAAGTAGAAAAAAAACCCAGCTTGGTTCTGCTCATCTGTGCCCTCCAGAACAATTAGAGAGCTCCAGATTAGCACACAAATTATGCAATTACTTGAGAGTGGGCTGCTCATTTGATTAGGCCTTCCAGTCCTTCATATCAATGAATTGAGTGACAAATTACTGCCAATTAGGCTTAAAAGTATCAATCTCTCGGTCCAATTTCAGACACTTAGCGGTAGATGGTAACAAACCAATTTAATTGAGGAAAGTGTTTTCAAACAAAACATCCCAATTTCGAGAGTATCACTAACACCCACGGGATCTTTTGATTTGAATGAATTTAGACTGGTTAGCCATAAACAACAAGCTACGGTTTGTTACCACTTTCTATCTACGAACTAAATATACTTTCCTGCAACCCACCTCATCCAATGTGGTACGGATCTGCTATTTTCATTCCTTATAACTGGAACTTCCATCCGGAGCTAGCCAGCTACCTAGCTACTAGTCTTTGTTAGCCACGGCTAGCAGTCTATACCTTTTTCTCGGTCCCCAGCCAGCCTTAGCTCGGACCACACTTGCCAGTCTGCACAGTGCGATATCAACCCAGAGCGTATCGAACTGCTTCTCTCTACCATATCACCGGATTCCTGCCACTCTGGATTATTACACCGGATCATCGCAGCTAGCTAGCTGCAAACGAGTGGCTACTGTTAGCTAACGCCTCTGTCCCGAAGCAAGCACCAGCTAGCCTGAGCTAGCCTCGCGCTAGGCCCATATACCAGCTAATTCTCGGGCTACAATACCTCCTTTGCCAATTGGTTTGGACCCTTTATTGTCGACACGAAGCCCCGCCGATCCATCACGACTGGACTGCTGACGTGATCGCTCGATGTGGTCTCAACAGGCTATTCTGTTACGATGTCGCCGAAGAACCATCTACTAGCCCCGCCCCGCTAGCTTTTCTGAACGCTGTGTCCCCTGCTCGCTTAGCGTAGTATTGACTACTGAACGGCACCCTGACTCACCTATTGCTGCTCTTTTGATCCTATGATCACTCGGCTACACAGCTGATGCCCCCTGGACTGTTTCAACAACACGGTACATCCTTTTGTTTACCTGTCGGCCCCAGCCTCAAACTCAGGTCCTGTATGTACCTAACTGACCCGCTCTGCCCATTCATCGCCATTTACACGTTGTTGTCCTAGCTCTCCTGATCAACACCTTTGATTGCTTTATGCCTCTCTCTAATGGCAATAAGCCTTGCCTACTGCTGTCTTGGCTAGTTCTTATTGTTTTATTTCACTATAGAGTCCTCAGTCCCACTCAAAATGCCTTAGATACCTCTTTTGTCCCACCCCACACACATGCGAAGACCTCACCTGGCTTAACTGGTGCCTCCAGAGACGAAACCTCTCTCATCGTCACTCAACGCCTAGGTTTACCTCCACTGTACTCACATCCTACCATATCATTGTCTATACATTATGCCTTGAATCTATTCTACCACGTCCAAAAATCTGCTCATTTTATTCTCTGTCCCCAACGCACTAGGCGACCAGGATTCTCTCATGAGCTCTAAGGGTTCCTAAAAGCTTAACTCTTCCCACACTGGGAGCAGTGGTAAGGCTTGTCCCCCTGTGTGTATTCTCTCATAATACAGTATTAATACAGTATTCAGTATTCTCTCATAATATGTATTCTCTCATAACAAATCTCTGGTAATACAGTATTACGGTAAAAACCGTATTACGGTATTACGGTAAAAAAAAAAAAAACTTATCCAACCCCCCTGTTCCTCCAGTGATGTAGAGGTTACCCCAGAACCTGTAGCCCCCAGTTCCACTCATATTCCCCAGGCGCTATTATTTGTTGACTTCTGTAACCGTAAAAGCCTTTGTTTCATTCATGTTAACATCAGAAGCCTCCTCCCTAAGTTTGTTTTATTCACTGCTTTAGCACACTACACCAACCCTGATGACCTAGCCGTGTCTGAATCCTGGCTTAGGAAAGCCACAAACATTTCTGAAATTTCCATCCCAACTACAACATTTTCTGCCAAGAGAGAACTGCCAAAGGGGGTAGAGTTGCAATCTACTGCAGAGAGAGCCTGCAGAGTTCTGTCATGCTATCCATGTCTGTGCCCAAACAGTTCGAGCTTCTACTTTTAAAAATCCACCTTTCCAGAAATAAGTCTCTCAGTGTTGCCCCCAGCTGTGCCCTGGACACCATATGTGAATTACTTGCCCCCCATTTAAATTCAGAGTTTGTACTGTTAGGTGACCTAAACTGGGAAATGCTTAACACCCCGGCCGTCCTACAATCTAAGCTAGATGCCCTGAATCTCACAAATTATCAAGGAACCTACCAGGTACAACCCAAAATCCGTACCACGGGCACCCTCATAGATATCATCCTGACCAACCTGCCCTCTAAATACACCTCTGCTGTCTTCAACCAGGATCTCAGCGATCACTGCCTCATTGCCTGCATCTGTAATGAGGGGTGGTCGTTTGACCGTGGACCCATCACTGTCAAACGCTTCCTAAAACACTTCAGCAAGCAGGCCTTTCTAATCGACCTGGCCCGGGTATCCTGGAAGGATATTGACCTCATTCCGTCAGTAAAGGATGCCTGTTTATTCTTAAAGTGCTTTCCTCACCATCTGAAATAAGCATGCCCCATTCAAAAAATGGGGATATAGGGATATAAACAGATATAGCCCTTGGTTTACTCCAGACTTGACTGCCCTTGACCAGCACAAAAACATCCTGTGGCGTACTGCACTAGCATCAAATAGCCCCCGCGATAGACAACTTTTCAGGGAAGTTAGGAACCAATTTACACAGGCAGTTAGGAAAGCAAAGGCTAACTTTTTCAAACAGAAATTTGCATCCTGTAGCATAAACTCCTAAAAGTTCTGGGACACTGTAAAGTCCATGGATAATAAGAGCACCTCCTCCCAGCTGCCCACTGCACTGAGGCTAGAAAACACTGTCACCACCGATAAATCTACAATAATCGAGAATTTTTCTATGGCTGGCCATGCTTTCCACCTGGCTACCCCTACCCCAGTCAACAGCTCTCCACCCCCTCACCACCCCTGTTAATAGCCTGTTCAACCTTTCTTTTGTATCATCTGAGATCCCCAACGATTGGAAAGCTGCCACTGTCATCCCCCTCTTCAAAGGGGGAGACACTCTAGACCCAAACTGCTACAGACCTATATCTATCCTACCCTGCCTTTCTAAAGTCTTCGAAAGCCAAGTTAACAAACAGATTACCGACCATTTCAAATTCCACCATATCTTCTCCGCTATGCAATCTGGTTACCGAGCTGGTCATGGGTGCACCTCAGCCATGCTCAAGGTCCTAAACAAAATCATAACCGCCATCGATAAAAGACAATACTGTGCAGCCGTCTTCATCGACCTGGCCACTCAACAGCCTTGGTTTCTCAAATGACTGCCTCGCCTGGTTCACCAACTACTTCTCAGATATAGTTTAGTGTGTCAAATCGGACGGCCTGTTGTCCTGACCTCTGGCAGTCTCTATGGGGGTGCCCCAGGGTTCTCAGGCCGACTCTCTTCTCTGTATACATCAATGATGTCCCTCTTGCTGCTGGTGATTCTCTGATCCACCTCTACACAGACGACACCATTCTGTAGACATCTGGACCTTCTTTGGACACTGTGTTAACAAACCTCCAGACGAGTTTCAATGCAATACAACACTCCTTCCGTGGCCTCCAACTGCTCTTAAATGCAAGTAAAACTAAATGCATGCTCTTCAACCGATCGCTGCCCGCACCTGCCCGCCCGTCCAGCATCACTACTCTGGACAGTTATGACTTAGAATATGTGGACAACTACAAATACCTAGGTGTCTGGTTAGACTGTAAACTCTCCTTCCAGACTCACATCAAACATCTCCAATCCAAAATTAAATCTCGAATTGGCTTCCTATTTCGCAACTAAGCATCCTTCACTCTTGTTGCCAAACATACCCTCTTAAAACTGACTATCCTACCAATCCTTGACTTCGGTGATGTCATTTACAAAATAGCCTTCAACACTCTACTCAGCAAATTGAATGTAGTCTATCACAGTGTCATCCGTTTTGTCACCAAAGCACCATATACTACCCACCACTGTGACCTGTAAGCTCTCGTTGGCTGGCCCTCACCTCATATTCGTTGCCAAACCCACTGGCTCCAGGTCATCTATAAGTCTTTGCTAGGTAAAGCCCCACCTTATCTCAGCTCACTGGTCACCAAGCAGAACCCATCCATAGAACACGCTCCAGCAGGTATATTTCACTGGTCAACCCCAAAGCCAAGTTACTCCTCTTTTGGCCGCCTTTCCTTCCAGTTCTCTGCTGCCAATGACTGGAACAAATTGCAAAAATCACTGAAGCTGGAGTCTTATGTCTCCCTCACTAACTTTAAGCATCAGCTGTCAGAGCAGCTTACCATCATTGCACCTGTACATAGCCCATCTGTAAATAGCCTACCCAACTACCTCATCCCCATATTGTTGTTAATTGTTTTGCTCCTGTGCACCCCATTATCTCTACTTGCACATTCATCTTCTGCACATCTATCGCTCCAGTGTTAATTGCTAAATTGTCATTATTTCGCCACTGTGGCCTATTGATTGCCTTACCCCCTAATCTTACTACATTTGCACACACTGTATATATGTCACGTTCTGGCCTTTATTTTCCCTTGTTTTGTCTTTATTTAGTATGGTCAGGGCGTGAGTTGGGGTGGGCAGTCTATGTTATTTGTTTCTATGTTTCGGTTTGTTCATTTAGCCTGATATGGTTCTCAATCAGAGGCAGGTGTTTTGCATTGTCTCTGATTGGGAGCCATATTTAGGTTGCCTGTTTTCACTGTTGGTTTGTGGGTGTTTGTCTTCCGTGTCAGTGTTTGTCGCCACACGGTACTGTTTCGGTTCATTCACATTTGTTATTTTGTTATTTGTGTAGTGTTCAGTTTATATTATTAAAACATGGACACTTACCACTCTGCGTATTGGTCCTCCGATCCTTCTCGCCTCTCCTCGTCAATGAGGAGGAAGAGATAGACAGCCGTTACAATATATCTTTTACTATTGTGTTATTGACTGTACATTTGTTTATCCCATGTGTAACTCTGTGTTTGTGTCGCACTGTTTTGCTTTATCTTGGTCAGGTTGCAGCTGTAAATGAGAACTTGTTCTGAACTGGTCTACCTGGTTAAATAAAGGTGAAATATATATATATATACATTTGTATATGAAACAAACCTCAAAGATATTATACCATATATTGCTTAGAACAAACATTGCAATGTAGCTTCTTCTCTTCTTTCCTTCACAGGCTTTTCAATCATTTCCCACATCGTCAGACATCAAACATCACGAGAATATGTAGCATGTGCTTGTCTTTTAGCTTTCAGCTTGATGTCTAACACCCCCTTTTCCCAGTGTCCATATAAAGATCCTGTGACAGATTTACTGTATTACATATTTTTCCCATCTACAAGCCAGGAATGTGCATTAGAGAAGTCCCATGGGTAATAGCACAATGCAAAGAGGTCTGGGGCTACTGGGCGATCCAGAAGTGGATTAGGCCTTGTTAAGCCTGTCAAGGGCCAGCCTAACTGATATTCATGGGGGGCTGGTTGAGGGGGCGGTAGGGTGGTTACAATAGTTAAAATCCTCCTGGCTGGGCACCCCCTCACCTCTTTGTGCTTGCAAAACTGTCTGCTAAATGGCATATATTATTATTATGTTATAAATTTGGTAGTTTGGGTCCTGGATGCTGAAAGCTGTGGTATATCAGACAATAAATCAAATGAAATGTTATTGGTCACATACATGTGTTTAGCATATGTCACTGTGGATGTAGTGAAATGCTTGTGTTTCTAGCTCCGACAGTGCAGTAATATCTAACAATTAATATCTAACAATTTCACAAGATATGTCCAATACACACATCTAAGTAAAGGAAAGGAATTGAGAATATATACACTACCGTACAAAGGTTAGGGGTCACTTAGACATTTCCTTGTTTTTGAATGAAAAGCCCATTTTTGATCCATTAAAATAATATCAAATTGATCAGAAATACAGTGTATACATTGTTAATGTTGTAAATGCCTTTTGTAGCTGGAATTGGCTGATTTTTAATGGAATATCTACATAGGCGTACAAAGGCCCATTATCAGCAACCATCACTCCTGTGTTCCAATGGCACATTGTGCTAGCTAATCCAAGTTTATCATTTCGAAAGGCTATTTGATCTTTAGAAAACCCTTTCGCAATTATGTTAGCACAGCTGAAAACTGTTGTCCTGATTAATGAAGCAATAAAACTGTCCTTCTTTAGACTAGTTGAGTATCTGGAGCATCAGCATTTGTCGGTTCGTTTACAGGCTCAAAATGGCTAGAAACAAAGAACTTTCTTCTGAAACTCATCAGTCTATTCTTGTTCTGAGAAATGAAGGCCAAGAAACTGAAGATCTCGTACAATGCTGTGTACTCCTCCCTTCACAGAACAGCGCAAACTGGCTCTAACCAGAATAGAAAGAGGAGTGGCAGGCCCCGGTGCACAACTGTGCAAGAGGACAAGTTCCTTAGTGTCTAGTTTGAAACAGATGCCTCACAAGTCCTCAATTGGCAGCTTCATTAAATAGTACCCGCAAAACACCAGTCTCAATGTCAACTGTGAAGAGGCGACTCTGGGATGCTGGCCGGAGGTATATTTCCAATATACACTACATGACCAAAAGTATGTTGACAACTGCTTGTTGAACATCTCCTTCCAAAATCATGCGCATTAATATGGAGTTGGTCCCACTTTTGTACCTATAACAGCCTCCACTCTTCTGGGAAGTCTTTCCACTAGATGTTGGAACATTGCTGCAGGGACTTGCTTCCATTCAGCCGCAAGAGCATTAGTGAGGTCGGGCACTGATGTTGAGCGATTAGGCCTGGCTCGCAGTCAGTGTTCCAATTCATTCCAAAGGTATTCAATGGGGTTGAGGTCAGGGCTCTGTGCAGGCCAGTCAAGTTCTTCCACACCGATTTCAACAAACCATTTCTGTATGGACCTCACTTTGTGCATGGGAGCATTGTTATGTTGAAACAGTAAAGGGCCTTCCCCAAACTGTTGCCACAAAGTTGGAAGCACAGAATAGTCTTGATTGTCATTGTATGCTATAGCATTAAGATTTCCCATCACTGGAACTAAGGGGCATAGCCCGAACCATGAAAAATAGCCCCAGACCACTATTCCTCCTCCACCAAACTTTACATTTGGCACTATGCATTCGGGCAGGTAGCATTCTCCTGGAATCCACCAGACCCAGCTTCGTCCGCCAGACTGCCAGATGGTGAAGGGTGATTCATCACTCCAGAGAATGCGTTTCCACTGCTCCAGAGTCCAATGTCGGTGAGCTTTACACCACTCCAACCGACACTTGGCATTGGCATGGTGATCTTAGGCTTGTGTGCCGGCTGCTCAGCTATGGAAACCCATTTCATGAAGCTCCCGACGAACAGTTCTCACGCTGACGTTGCTTCCAGAGGCAGTTCGGTAGTGAGTGTTGGACAGACGTTTTTTACGCGTTTCGCGCTTCAGCACTTGGAAAGGTGGCATCCTATGACGGTGCCATGATGAAACTCACTGAGCTCTTCAGTAAGGCCATTCTACTACCAATGTTTGTCTATAGAGATTACATGGCTGTGTGCTCGATTTTATACACCTGTCAGCAACAGTTGTGACTGAAATAGCCAAATCAACTAATTTGACGGTGTGTCCACATACTTTTGTATATCATTCTCATTGAAAGCAAGTCTAAGAAGCAGTACATTTGTTCTAAGTGTGATATTTCTATCCTTCCTGTTAATTTTTGCCAATTTCTTTTTTGAATTTTTCGGTTTTGTACACCTGCTTCAAACAGCTGAAAATAAAATATTGTTGGTTACGGAAAACAAATTTCACAGCAGTTTAGCCTGTCTAGGATCAGCGTGGCGCTAGCGGCACACCCCCCCCCCCCCCCCCACTGAAAAACCAGTGCCGCGAAATTCAAAAAAAATATTTTTTTAAAATATTTAACTTTCACACATTAAAGTCCAATACAGCTAATGAAAGACACAGATCTTGTGAATCCAGTCAACATTTCCGATTTTTAAAATGTTTTACAGGGAAGACACAATATGTAAAGATGTACATCTATTACCTAAAAACACATTAGCATAATCCACCATCTTTTATTTGTCCACCAACACCAGTAGCCATCACCAATTCGGCTAAACTAAGATATTTATAGCCCCTAACCAACAAAAAAACTCATTAGATGACAGTCTGATAACATATTTATGGTATGGGATAGGTTTTGTTAGAAAAAAGTGCATATTTCAGGTATATGGCATAGTTTACAATTGCACCCACCATCACAAATGGACTAGAATAATTACAATGAGCAACGTGTTTACCTAACTACTAATCATCAAACATTTCGTAAAAATACACAGCATACACGAATCGAAAGACACAGATCCTGTGAATACAGACAATATTTCAGATTTTCTAAGTGTCTTACAGCGAAAACACAATAAATCGTTATATTAGCTTAGCACATAGCAATTAGCAGCCCAGCATTGATTCTAGCCAAAGTGAGCGATAAAAGTCAACATCGCCAAAAGATATTAATTTTTTCACTAAACTTCTCAGAATTCTTCCGATGACACTCCTGTAACATCACATTACAACATGCATATACAGTTTGATCGAAAATGTTTATATTTAGCCACCAAAATCATGGTTAGACAATGTGAAATGTAGCTCAGCTGGTCAGAAAATGTCCTTGCGCCACTTAGACAGTGATCTACTCTTATACATAAATACTCATAAACGTGACTAAAAAATATAGGGTGGACAGGGATTGATAGACAATTTAATTCTTAATACAATTGCGTTATTACATTTTTTAATTTATCCTTACTTTTCAATACAGTTTGCGCCAAGCGAAGCTACGTCAAAAAACATGGCGTCCTAAGCCACTAAAATGTTTCGACAGAAACACGATTTATCATAATAAAAATGTCCTACCTTGAGCTGTTCTTCCATCAGTATCTTGGGCAAAGGATCCTTTCTTGGGAGAAATCGTCTTTTGGTGGAAAGCTGTCCTCTTGCCATGTGGAAATGTCAACTGCGTTCGGGATGAACTGAAAAGCGTGCCCAACTTTTCACATCGTTGCAAAAATAAATGTCCCAAAATCGCACTAAACGGATATAAATTGCTATAAAACGCTTTAAATTAACTACTTTATGATGTTTGTAACTCCTATAACGAGTGAAAAGATGACCGGAGAAATATAACAGGCTAAACTAACGCTTGGAACAGGAGAGGGTCGGTGTCTTCCACGCGCGTTACGCAGCAAGAAAAGACTTGCTAGCTAAAGGTTTTTTTCATTTGTAGGGCCTGTGAACGCGCAATCGACCCCGTTGGAATCGTCATCACGTAAAGGCATCCAGGGGAAGACGTAAGAAGTGTCCGTATAGTCATAGCAACGACAGTGCCCTTTTAACTGACTTCAGAAAAGTGGCCAACATTTCTCAAATCTGACTCCATGTCAGGGAAATTGCTGTAGAATGGGCTCTGTTCCACTTAGAGACAAAATTTCAACTCCTATAGAAACTATAGACTGTTTTCTATCCAATAATAATAATAATATGCATATTGTACGATCAAGGATTTTGTGGGAAGCCGTTTAAAAAATTTGCCAAATTAGCATAAATAGTCTAAACAGCGCCCCCATCCCCAACAGGTTAGATAGTACAACGATTCTCTACACAACGACTGCTTGTTTTGTCACAGAAACAGACTATTAGAATTTTAGCAACCAGGAAATGTTGGAGCGATTTCCACTTAGTGCACTGCTAATAATATTAGTTTTATATAGATTGTAGTTTGATACAAAATGGTTTTGCTCTTCATAGGAAATCACCTATCAATATGGTTGCACAGTTATATTGATAGGCACACAGTGTACACAGCAATACTGTAACCTGCAATTTTGTCAAGCGACAATAAACTGATCACTCAAAAGAACCCCGTCACAGTGGCTGCTTGATTAACTAACAATCAAACAATGCTCTCTTTGATGATGGCTGCTCTGTTTTATTTGATCATTTTGTGTGTGTGTGTGGATCCGTTTTCAAAGCTTTCTCCTTGGTCCTTGTCTCCATGCACGGCCTGAACACGAACACACATGAGGAATAGGCCTAGACACACACACACACGCACACACACACACACACACACACACACATCATCCTGCCAGATCAGAATATGTTTACGTTACCCATGCGTTTGCGTCCAATTCCCTCCATTAATATTAACAAGACAACAGAAAGTTATTTGTTCACCCGGCATCTTTCAAGATGCGACCTGCCTAGGTCATTGGGAAGCACGCGGAGCATGACTAGACCCATTTTTCATCACTACATCTGAAAATAAAAGAACCCATTGAGAACAGAGCCAGGCAAGGCATGTTAACCGATGCACAATTTGAATAATGTATTTGCCGGTGCGCAACTTCGATTTCTATTCCATAGCTGGTAGATATAGGCCCCTGGAGGGGGAAAAAAGACTGGAAAATATGTATGGATGATGCTATATGCTCAACAAATTGTGGGAGATGGAAGCCTTAAAGAAATGGATGATGATTATGTGCACGGCTAAAGGTAGCGCTCTCTGACACCACAACGCATGCTGGAGTTGCATGAGTAGAATACAGAGGCCGAGATACAATGGAGGGTACTTCTGACTGACGAAGGGTACTTCTGACTACGTCAGGAGGACCTCATATCTGCTGTGAATATGCAGGCAGTAACCAAGCCACCAGTGTGTGTGAGAGTGGGATGATGGGTTGTTGTGTGCCATCCGACCAGGATTTGTGCTCGTGCACGACAATTGAAATTGGATTATTCTATTGAAAATGGCCCCATTTGATTTCTTTGACGATTTCTCAGTTCATGAACAAAATTTCGATTAACTTCCTATATTGACTGGGTGGACAACTGAAACTACCCCAAACCTACACTTCATTGGACGACACACTGAAACATCTCAACATGTGATCGTGAGTCTGTCTAATTCGAATTTGAATGTTATTAGGATCCTCATTAGCTGACACCGTGACGTCAGCTGATCTTCCTGAGGTTCAACACACACCTAAAAGACATGACAAAAATGTACAATTTTACATTTAAATACGTGACAGGTAACAACATTTAAGAATGGCTAACGGCTGATCGATGTTGTTGGTCACGCACTTCATCCAAACTAAGCAAAATTATTCATATTTCACCTTTAAACATGAAACTGATGACATTCTGGCCGATAATTGACACAAATGTAATACCCAGATCTTAATCTGATTAAAGTGGAACTACCAATCAGGTTATCATGTTACATCTAAGATCAACAGAACTATCTTTAGTCATCTTGAATTATAAGAGAAGCCTATGTGAATTAAAAGAATGTTAAGGGCCAATGGAATCATAAGTGATTGTGGATAATAGGGGAAGACGTTGATGAAGTGATAGCCATTTTTTTTTTTTTACGAACTACCTCTCGAGGAGGAACAAACGTAAAATTTGTCATTCATCTTTTTTTTATTTCCTGTAGTCAAATTATAGAGAAATTAAGTTTCTGAAGATGTTACAACTTGCTATTAAATGTCAAACAGGAAAAAGAAAAAGGCTCTTCCCTGCGTTAATTGTATGAGCAATTTTTAGGTTCTGTTAAACCTTAATCGTCAAGTTTTTGCAGAGCGTTAAGGTCAGGGAAGACTGTTGAGTATAGCCTACACTTCTTTTCCCTCACTTTTTTTCACATAATTAGGCATTTGTGTAAGTGTGTACCTTAACTGTGCATGTGTTTGAGTCGAGTTTTTGTTCTCAACATAGGCTTGTTTTTGCAAGCTCATTTTGTGTTTCTTTATATTGGAGTGTGTAGGAGTGAGTGGGCTGGCGTTTTTTTCTGATATGAACTCTATTGCGTGCCTTTTTGGGGGATTGGCTACACCTGTAAGTCACAAGAATGGTTTTACCACTGTGCCTGTCTGCTAGTGTTTGTGCCTGTGTGTGCTCTCTTAAGTATGTGTATAGTATATATGTGAAAATGTATCTGGTTTCAAGAACATTGCACTTTTAGCCTACAGGTCTCTCTGTATGATTGTGTGCCACAGTACGTATGTGTTTGTGAGTGTGCTGAACCTTGGTGTGGGCAGGCGCCAGGCGGGAGTGGACAGTGCAAGCCCTGGGTAGCATTAATTATATATTATTGCACACATCCACTCGCAACAGCCCAGATCCATCGCACTGCACACTGCCCTATCCCACCTGGACAAGAGGAATACCTATGTAAGAATGCTGTTCATTGACTACAGCTCAGCATTCAACACCATAGTACCCTCCAAGCTGATCATTAAGCTTAAGGCTCTGGGTCTCAACCCTGCCCTGTGCAACTGGGTCCTGGACTTTCTGACGGGCCGCCCCATGTGGCGAAGGTAGGAAACAACATCTCCACTACGCTGACCCTCAACACTGGGGCCCCACAAAGGTGCATGCTCAGCCCCCTCCTGTACTCCCTGTTCACCCATGACTGCGTGGCCATGCCGCCTCCAACTCAATCATCACGTTTGCAGACGACACAACAGTAGTGGGATTACCAACAACGACGAGACAGCCTACAGGGAGGAGGTAAGGGCACTCGGAGTGTGGTGTCAGGAAAACAACCTCACACTCAACGTCAACAAAACAAAGGAGATGATCATGGACTTCAGGAAACAGCAGAGGGAGCACCCCCCTATCCACATCGATGGGACAGTAGTGGAGAAGGTGGAAAGTTTTAAGTTCCTTGGCGTACACAACACGGACAAACTGAAATGGTCCCCCCACACAGACAGTGTGGTGAAGGCGCAGCAGCGCCTCTTCAACCTCAGGAGGCTGAAGAAATTTGGCTTGTCACCTAAATCCTTCACAAACTTTTACAGATGCACAATCGAGAGCATCCTGTCGGGCAGTATCACCGCCTGGTACGGAAACTGCACCGCCCTCAACCGCAAGGCTCTCCAGAGGGTAGTGCGGTCTGCACAACGCATCACCGGGGGGAAACTACCTGCCTTCCAGGACACCTACAGCACCTGATGTCACAGGAAGGCCAAAAAGATCATCAAGGACAACAACCACCCGAGCCACTGCCTATTCACCCAGCTATCATCCAGAAAGCGTGGTCAGTACAGGTGCATCAAAGCTGGGACGGAGAGACTGAAAAACAGCTTCTATCTCAAGGCCATCAGACTGCTAAACAGCCATCACCAACATGGAGAGGCTGCTGCCAACATACATACCCAGATCACTGGCCACTTCACTTTAATAATGTTTACATATCCTACATTACTCATCTCATATGTATATACTGTTTCATACCATCTATTGCATCTTGCCTATGCCGCACGGCCATCGCTCATCCATATATTAATATGTAAATAATCTAATTTCATCCCTTTACATTTGTGTGTATAAGGCAGTCGTGAATTTGTTAGATTACTTGTTAGATATTACTGCTTTTGTCGGAACTAGATGCACAAGTATTTCGCTACACTCGCATTAACATCTGCTAACCATGTGTATGTGACAAATAACATTTGATTAGATTTGAACAACAAACCTATTGTTGTTGACACGTGGGGGTTAACCCCCCTTTGTTGCTAGGTGACCCCGTGTCAGCCCAGCTGTCTTTCCACCTTCTCATTACTGACACATACAAGATGATGGAAGTCACAGGTATACACGTAAAACAAAGAAAACGTATGGAAAGTCACCACCAGTCTATTTTCAGGTTTAATGTACAGTATGGTCTGAAACAATAAGCTTCTCAGTATTAAAACAGCAATTGAAAATGTCTATTGTTTTCAGGCCTCATGTACGTTGTCTATTGTTTTCAGGCCTCATGTACTTTGTCTATTGTTTTCAGGCCACCATTTTCCAGCTTGCTGTTGATTATGGTTTTTAGTCAGGTAGCTTATTCAGTAAATGGCCCTCTTCAAATGGCTGTTGCAACGCCACATGCCTTCCATCAGATTGCTGAACATACAGGTGACTCAACTCGCATGATTTCATGCACACACTACATCAAAAGCCTGTTTCCATGAATCAATCAGCACATTTGGCAGCAGAAAAATACATTATCTTCGAGAAGCCCTATGTGCTTTGAGAACATCAATTCACAATGAGCTACTTGAGTAATGTAGTCTCTAGTCTAATGAAAGGTAATATTTTCTGCCCATCATTCATGGACTGGTAAATAATAGATCAATGACGATGTGAAGATAGTAGCTGCACATGATGGAAAAACCATCAGATGTGTTATCTGTTGAGTAATGGCTGTATAAAATGCTAGCAGAAGGACCTGGGCTGGATCGCCTGCGAAAGGGTCTCTGATCTCATATTTTAAATAACTTGTAGATAATACTCTTTACGACACTGTCAAGAAGCATTATGACCATCATAATCATACAAGTCAGATAAGCCTATCACGTACCTGCTCTTATATAATTCATCAGTCAAAAAGAGAGTCTTGTCCTGCTCCTGAAATCTGCTCCTGTATTCGTCCCAGTCACCAGCAAGAGAACATTCGGGTAGGTTCATGTCTGACATCAATGCAACTACAATTACACTTTAATGTGGTCAAAAAAAAATAACAAATACAACATAAACATACTGTTGACATATAGGCTATGGTGTAATGGAATGGCTGTCACGCCCTGACCATAGTTTGCTGTGTATGTTTCTATGTTTTGTTTGGTCAGGGTGTGATCTGACTGGGCATTCTATGATGTTTGTCTAGTTTGTCTATTTCTATGTGTTTGACCTGATATGGTTCTCAATCAGAGGCAGGTGTTTGTCGTTGTCTCTGATTGGGAGCGATATTTAGGTAGCCTGTTTTGTATTGTGGGTTGTGGGTGATTGTTCCTGTTACTGTGTTTGTGTTAACTATATGGGACTGTTTCGTCTTCGTTCATTTGGCGGTTTATTGGTTTTGTTTGTTGTTTCAAGTATCCTTATTAAAATGGATACTTACCAGTGACTTACCACGCCGCATCTTGGTCCGACGTTTCTTACTCCTCGCCAGAGGAGGACGAAGAATTACGTTACAATGTCTTGCTTTGTGTGGTAGATTTTGTGGGTTTTGACGCTCTTATGTTGGTGTCATAACCATCCAAAAAATAACACAATATATGTCAAAACAGATCTAAAGACATGACAGTGTTATGACCATATTACAACAGCTTATGATAAGTTGGGTAAGCTGTTATGACATGGTTATGACCGTGTCATAACGTGTTGTGACGCTCAGTGTCAAGTGAAGCGTTACTGGTTTATTAAAGGTGGGCGAGAAAGAACGTGACAGAATGTGAGAAGTCTATCTACGGGATATGCCTTCACCACGCTTTATGTTTCTACAAAGCAGCATCATTGTAAGCGAGCAAAGTAGCCTGTACATTGTCATCTAATCTTGTCCTAATAATACAGGTTATGGTTGATGGCGGGACATTATTTGACTGGGAAGAAGATATGCCGGGCCACATTGGCGTAGCGGTTTTGCAATGCCAGCCAGCCAGCCAGCCACCGACTTCAAAGAGAGGGGGGGATAAAGTTCAGCTGTATTGCAAATGTATTTTGAGGCAAGGCGGGCTGTCAGCTGCGAAAAAAGCAAACATATCTATCTTAGCAGGACACCGAATTGGATAGGACCATGCCAAGTTTCTGCATGGCAGGATGCCAAGGAGTCTGGAGCAAGGGCAGGATAGAAAGAGGAGAGAGGGAACAAAATAGGAGAGCAGGACCAAAGGAGACTGAGGAAAGGTAGTTGGAGAGGACAGAGGAGTGAAAGAGATAGAGAGTGAAAGGGGAAATTGAAGGTTGATATGAGGGTAGAAGGCTGTTTGGGGAGATGCAGTTCACAGCAGTTAACTTGTGACGTGCATACAAAGTGAGATTGAATAGTGTACGAGTGAACAGCTTTTGTAGCACAGTGGTCTGCTTGGAGCTGTCCCGGGTGCTGAAGAGGCCTATGTTGCTGTCCACAGCCCTGAAAAGGCTACAATTCTGTATTGTGACTGTCCTAGCATCTGCAGAGTGTTAGTTTATGGCTACCAGTTGGGGTATAAAGATAGCGTCAGTAGCACCACATCAATGTCATGTGTTCTTAGCCTTGTGTAAAATATTTAGGCCTACAGTATGATAAATGGCTGATGATAAGTTGTATAAAGTCCTAATTGTGCAAATGACATCTCTTCCTCTCCCCATCCCTGTCTCTCTCTGTCTTCCCCTTCTTTCCACTCTCTCTCTCTATATATATACAGTTAAAGTCGAAAAGTTTACATACACCTTAGCCAAATACATTTAGACTCAGTTTTTCACAATTCCTGACATTTAATCCTAGGAAAAATTCCTGTCGTAGGTCAGTTAGGATCACCACTTTATTTTACGAATGTGAAACGTCAGAATAATACTAGAGAAAATTATTTCTTTGAGCTTTTATTTCTTTCATCACATTCCCAGTGAGTCAGAAGTTTACATACACTCAATTAGTATTTGGTAGTGTTTCCTTTAAATTGTTTAACATGGGTCAAACGTTTCAGGTAGCATTCCACAAGCTTCCCACAATAAGTTAGGTGAATTTTGGCCCATTTCTCCTGACAGAGCTGGTGTAACTGAGTCAGGTTTGTAGGCCTCCTTGCTCGCAAGCGTTTTTACAGTTCTGCCCACAAATATTGGGATTGAGGTCAGGGCTTTGTGATGGCCACACCATTACCTTGACTTTGTTGTCCTTAAGCTATTTTGCAACAACTTTGGAAGTATGCTTGGGGTCATTGTCCATTTGGAAGACCCATTTGCAACCAAGCTTTTAGTTGAGATTATTAATTCGACCATTTAAAAAAACAAGCACACACAAAACTTGAAAAAGCCATACTTGCACATTAATAAAATCATTGAGGATAACACATAATACAGTCTGGGACTTATTTCCATTGTGGTCCTCTTGAGACAAGATGGCTAGACAAGATCGAACACAGTTTGGCAGTGAAATAACAAAACACAAAACAGAGAAGAAGAACATCTATCTCATCATTCCAGTTACATCATAGGGGTTATTCATATTGGCACAGAAGACATCAAAACATATTTTTACTTTATTTTTAAAGCTGTCCAGAGAGGACGTTGTTTTTATAGGCAGAGGCAACTCATTCCATTCTGAGGCTCCAGTATACAAGAAAGTACCTTTCCCAGCATTACTCCTGAACCTGTATAAGCACACATCAGCAACACCTGATCTGGTGCTGTGATTGTGTGCATCCCTAACACAAGGAAAGTAATCACTTAGATATCTGGGCACGGGACCATACATACTCCTGTAAAACAAACCTATTCTAATCTGGGACACCCTAGCCTCAACAGGCAGCCAGTTTAGTTCCTGAAAGCAGCTCCTGCCTATGTGAGTACGTGGACTCACCTTCAATACTACCCTGATCAGCTTATTCTGGGCTATCTGGAGCTTCCCCTTCATAAGTTTAGATAAGCCCCCAAACCAGGAAGTACTAGCATAGTCAAAATGGCATTGAATGAGGGCAGCAGCTAGCACTTTCATGGAGTCCTCATCAAGCAGCTTGGACTTTCGAGCACTTTATTGGCATCCCAGTATCTCTACTTACACATTCATCTTCTGCACATCTATCACTCCAGTTTTTAATTGGTATATTGTAATTATTTCGCCACCATGGCCTATTTATTGCCTTACCTCCCTTATCTCACCTCATTTGCACACACTGTATATAGACTTCTTCTACTGTATTATTGACTGTATGTTTATTTATTCCATGTGTAACTCGGTGTTGTTGTATGTGTCAAACTGCTTTGCTTTATCTTGGCCAGGTCGCAGTCGTAAATGTGAACTCGTTCTCAACTAGCCTACCTGGTAAAATAAAGGTGAAATAAAATGAATGAATTAATTATTTGGCCATGCTCACACCTCCCAAGCTCCATCAAAAATACATCCCAAGTAGCTAACAGAGGTTTTAGCAGTCAGCACCTCACCCACTAACTCCACTCTGATTTCAGACGACCTACACAATTTAGGTCTGGATCTAAAAATAATTGCTTGAGTTTTCCCTGAGTGCAGAGATAGCTTATTATCTCCAAGCCATTTGCTAATGTTAGTAAGCTCTGTGCTAAGTATGCTCTCCAACATAGTTTTACTTTTGTGAGACACCAGAAGTGTAGAGTCATCAGCATAAAGAAAAAGACGACCAGAACAAGCATCTTTCAAATCATTAATATACAATTAAAACAGCAGAGGCCCAGGCACTCTCCCCTGCAGAATGCCACAACTCATTGGTTTTGCCTTAGACAGTGAACCATTAACCTCTACTACTTGCTCCCTTCCTGATAAACAGGACTTTATCCAGCCTAGAGGGATACTGCTTAACCTCAGTGCCTCCAGTTTGGAGATTATGAGACAGTGGTCAACTGTATTAAAGGCCTTCTGTAGGTCAAGCAGTACCCTTCCACACATATTTCCCTCATCAATCTCTTTCCTGATGAAGTCAATCAAGTAAAGGGGACATGAATCAGTGGAGTATGTTTTTGTAAAACCCGACTGAAAATCATACATTAGACCCTGTTTGTTAACATATTCATACATTTGCTCATGTACAACTCTCTCCAGGATCTTTGACATTATTCCAAGATGGCTTAGCAGTTCAGACGTCATTTTTGTCCTCGTACTGTCTTGTCCTGTATATATATATTTACACCTTCTTCGCATATCTTTTATATTTTTTTATTATCCAAGAACTCAACTACAAAAGCTTTCCTGCAACCCGCCTCACCAATTACAACAAAAAAGTATTATTTACCTCAAATCTGAAAATCCACAGTGAAGCTAACCAGGGGCTAATCAGAAGTTAGCCAGAAAGCTAACCAGAAGTTAGCCGAAAGCTAGCCGAAAGCTCATTTGAAGCTGCCCAGAAGTTAGCCGGCTTGCTGGCTAGCGTTGGTGTTTCAGCTGCCCACGTTTTGTGGTCATCAGCTATTCCTTTAGCTCGATAATCTACCGGCACCTTTGTGCAACGCGACTCGGACCGGAGCATACCGGGCCTTTTTTTTCTCTCAGTTTCCCCGGATTTCAGCCGCAGGCTCTGGACATTTGCACCTTGATTTCGCAGCTAGCTAGCTGCAAACCGTGTGACTATTGGCTTACGTCGATCCCGGAGCAAACTTAAATTATTCCGGAGCTAGCCAGCTGAGGAGTTCCATCAGCCATTCCTGGGCTACAGTCACCTATCCGGACCCGGGTTTTTTTTTGCTGCAGATACGGAGCCCCACCGAGCCTTCACGATTGACTGCCGACGTTATCTGCCCGAGGGAGTTATCCAACTGGCACCTCCGTCGCGACGTTACCTGAACGCTCACCTGGGGCCCGCTAATCGTTAGCTGTCTTATCGGCTGCTATCTTAATAAGTATTTCGGACAATTTTTTTTATTTTTTTTCTTGGGTCACTATATCTATTTTGCCAATTGGATTGATCCCCTCTACAAGACACGGAACCCCACTAATCTACCGACGGAAACGCACGAGGTGTCTAAAAATAGACCTCCATCCTATGCTATCTTGCTACCGATAGCCAGCTGTCTGGATCGCCGTGACCCCAACCAACCTCTACTCACTGGACCCTTATTGATCACTCGATTAAGCATGCCTCTCCTTAATGTAAATATGCCTTGTCCACTGCTGTTCTGGTTAGTGTTTATTGGCTTATTTCACTGTAGGGCCTCTAGCCCTGCTCACTATACCATATCCAACCTTTCATTTCCACCACCCACATATGCGATGACATCACCTGGTTTCAATGATGTTTCTAGAGACAATATCTCTCTCATCATCACTCAATACCTAGGTTTACCTCCACTGTATTCACATCCTACCATACCTTTGTCTGTACATTATTCCTTGAAGCTATTTTATCGCCCCCAGAAACGTCCTTTTACTCTCTGTTCTAGATGCTCTAGACGACCAATTCTCATAGCTTTTAGCCGTACCCTTATCCTACTCCTCCTCTGTTCCTCTGGTGATGTAGAGGTGAATCCAGGCCCTGCAGTACCTAGCTCCACTCCTATTCCCCAGGCGCTCTCTTTTGATGACTTCTGTAACCGCAATAGCCTTGGTTTCATGCATGTTAACATTAGAAGCCTCCTCCCTAAGTTTGTTTTGTTCACTGCTTTAGCTCACTCTGCCAACCCGGATGTTTTAGCCGTGTCTGAATCCTGGCTTAGAAAGACCATCAAAAATTCTGACATTTTCATCCCCAACTACAAGATTTTCAGACAAGATAGAACGGCCAAAGGGGGCGGTGTTGCAATCTACTGCAAAGATTGCCTGCAGAGTTCTGTTTTACTATCCAGGTCTGTTCCCAAACAATTTGAACTTCTACTTTTAAAAATCCACCTCTCTAAAAACAAGTCTCTCACCGTTGCCGCCTGCTATAGACCACCCTCTGCCCCCAGCTGTGCTCTGGACACCATATGTGAACTGATTGCCTCCCATCTATCTTCAGAGCTCGTGCTGCTAGGTGACCTAAATTGGAACATGCTTAACACCCCAGCCATCCTACAATCTAAGCTTGATGCCCTCAATCTCACACAAATTATCAATGAACCTACCAGGTACCACCCCAATTCCGTAAACACGGGCACCCTCATAGATATCATCCTAACCAACTTGCCCTCCAAATACACCTCTGCTGTTTTCAACCAAGATCTCAGCGATCACTGCCTCATTGCCTGCATCCGTAATGGGTCAGCGGTCAAACGACCTCCACTCATCACTATCAAACGCTCCCTGAAACACTTCAGCGAGCAGGCCTTTCTGATCGACCTGGCCGATGTATCCTGGAAGGATATTGATCTCATCCCGTCAGTAGAGGATGCCTGGATATTTTTTTTAAATGCCTTCCTCACCATCTTGAATAAGCATGCCCCATTCAAGAAATGTAGAACCAGGAATAGATACAGTCCTTGGTTCTCTCCTGACCTGACTGCCCTTAACCAACAGAAAAACATCCTATGGCATTCTGCATTAGCATTGAACAGCCCCCGTGATATGCAACTTTTCAGGGAAGCTAGAAACCAACATACACAGGCAGTTAGAAAAGCCAAGGCTAGCTTTTTCAAGCAGAAATTTGCTTCCTGCAACACAAATTCAAAAAAGTTCTGGGACACTGTAAAGTCCATGGAGAATAAGAACACCTCCTCCCAGCTTCCAACTGCACTGAAGATAGGAAACACTGTCACCACCGACAAATCCACTATAATTGAGAATTTCAATAAGCATTTTTCTACGGCTGGCCATGCTTTCCACCTGGCTGCCCCTACCCCGGTCAACAGCACTGCCCTCCCCTCTGCTACTCGCCCAAGCCTTCCCCATTTCTCTTTCTCCCAAATACAGTCAGCTGATGTTCTGAAAGAGCTGCAAAATCTGGACCCTTACAAATCAGCCGGGCTAGATAATCTGGACCCTTTCTTTCTAAAACTATCTGCTGAAATTGTTGCCACCCCTATTACTAGCCTTTTCAACCTCTCTTTCGTGTCGTCTGAGATTCCCAAAGATTGGAAAGCAGCTGCGGTTATCCCCCTCTTCAAAGGGGGGGACACTCTTGACCCTAACAGCTACAGACCTATATCTATCCTACCCTGCCTTTCTAAGGTCTTCGAAAGCCAAGTCAACAAACAGATTACCGACCATTTCGAATCCCACCATACCTTCTCCACTATGCAATCTGGTTTCAGAGCTGGCCATGGGTGCACCTCAGCCACGCTCAAGGTCATAAACGATATCTTAACCGCCATCGATAGGAAACAATACTGTGCAGCCGTATTCATTGACCTGGCCAAGGCTTTTGACTCTGTCAATCACCACATCCTCATCGGCAGACTCGACAGCCTTGGTTTCTCTAATGATTGCCTCGTCTGTTTCACCAACTACTTCTCTGATCGAGTTCAGTGTGTCAAATCGGAGGGTCTGTTGTCCGGGCCTCTGGCAGTCTCTATGGGGGTGCCACAGGGCTCAATTCTTGGACCGACTCTCTTCTCTGTATACATCAATGATGTCGCTCTTGCTGCTGGTGATTCTCTGATCCATCTCTACGCAGACGACACTATTCTGTATACTTCTGGCCCTTCTTTTGACACTGTGTTAACAACCCTCCAGGCGAGCTTCAATGCCATACAACTCTCCTTCTGTGGCCTCCATTTGCTCTTAAATACAAGTAAAACTAAATGCATGCTCTTCAACCGATCGCTGCCTGCACCTGCCCGCCTGTCCAACATCACTACTCTGGACGGCTCTGACTTAGAATATGTGGACAACTACAAATACCTAGGTGTCTGGTTAGACTGTAAACTCTCCTTCCAGACTCACATCAAACATCTCCAATCCAAAGTTAAATCTAGAATTGGCTTCCTATTCCGCAACAAAGCATCCTTCACTCATGCTGCCAAACATACCCTTGTAAAACTGACCATCCTACCAATCCTCGACTTCGGTGATGTCATTTACAAAATAGCCTCCAAAACCCTACTCAATAAATTGGATGCAGTCTATCACAGTGCCATCCGTTTTGTCACCAAAGCCCCATATACTACCCACCACTGCGACCTGTACACTCTCGTTGGCTGGCCCTCGCTTCATACTCGTCGTCAAACCCACTGGCTCCAGGTCATCTACAAGACCCTGCTAGGTAAAGTCCCCCCTTATCTCAGCTC
Source organism: Salvelinus fontinalis (assembly GCF_029448725.1). NCBI lineage: Eukaryota > Metazoa > Chordata > Actinopteri > Salmoniformes > Salmonidae > Salvelinus > Salvelinus fontinalis. Next base: position 50,434,403 of record NC_074669.1, read on the forward strand.
GCTGGTCACCATAGCAGCACCTACCTGTAGCACGCGCTCCTGCAGGTATATCTCTCTGGTCACCCCCAAAACCAATTCTTCCTTTGGCCGCCTCTCCTTCCAGTTCTCTGCTGCCAATGACTGGAACGAACTACAAAAATCTCTGAAACTGGAAACATTTATCTCCCTCACTAGCTTTAAGCACCAGCTGTCAGAGCAGCTCATAGATTACTGCACCTGTACTAAGCCCATCTATAATTTAGCCCAAACAACTACCTCTTTACCTACTGTATTTATTTATTTTACTCCTTTGCACCCCATTATTTCTATCTCTACTTTTTTCTCTCTACTATCTCTACTTTTTTTACTTTTTTTACTTGCTATATTGTATTTACTTCGCCACCATGGCCTTTTTATATTTTTATTTATTTATATATATATTTTGTTTGCCTTCACCTCCCTTATCTCACCTCACTTGCTCATATTGTATATAGACTTATTTTTCACTGTATTATTGACTGTATGTTTGTTTTACTCCATGTGTAACTATGTGTTGTTGTATGTGTCGAACTGCTTTGCTTTATCTTGGCCAGGTCGCAATTGTAAATGAGAACGTGTTCTCAATTTGCCTACCTGGTTAAATAAAGGTGAAATAAATAAATAAATAAAAATTGTTACACAGAAGATAGATACAGGTCTATAATTCCCAGGGTCAGACTTTATCCCCTTCTTATACAGAGGTATAACTTTAGCTTGTTTCATGTCCCTGGGAAAGGTACCTTGTTCAAGAGAGAGATTAACGATATGCGTAATACATGGGTCAATTTGATCAGCAGAATCTTTAAGAAACCTTGCAGGAATATTATCCAGGCCTGTGGCTTTGGAGCATTGAAGCTGTGCCAGCAGACTATTTTGGCTGTTTCTACCTTTGCAAAAGAAAAAGAGTTTGGCTGCACCCCTAACTCTACATAATACTTCTTGACTTAGTTGCTTCCATACAAACCAGAACTGGTGGGCAGCTTGCTAACCAGCTTGCTGGCAACAGAAGTAAAAAACAGTTGAAAAGAGTAAAAAATAGTAAAAAAGTTAAAAAGAATTAATTGATATATACCATTTCCTCCCAGATGTTCAGTCCAATACTGTTTAGTTTGTTTTTGGTAGTACTACTACAGCCTAGTTCCTTAAATGATTTGCAAAGCTTTTTAGGGTCATTCTTGTTCTCAATTATTTTCTCAACAAATTAACCCCTCATAGCTTCATCCATCATGCTCTGTGCTTAATTTCTGTGACGTTTATATAGGGCAAAATCATGCTGCTCTTGATAGTTCTTACATTTTTTAAAGGCCTTATTCCTTGATTGGATAGATTCTAGAATCTCATGATTAAACCAAGGGCAAGATCTATGCTTTAACTTCCTGACTGATGTCTTGAGACGTTGCTTCAATATATCCACATAATATTCCTCCCTCATGATGCCATCTTTTTTGTGAAGTGCACCAGTCACTCCTGCAGCAAAGCACCCCCACAACATGATGCTGCCACCCCCGTGCTTCACGGTTGGGATGGTGTTCTTCGGCTTGCAAGCATTCCCATTTTTCCTCCAAACATGACAATGGTCATTATGGCCAAACAGTTCTATTTTTGTTTCATCAGACCAGAGGACATTTCTCCAAAAAGTATCACCCTTGTCCCCATGTGCAGTTGCAAACCGTAGTCTGGCTTTTTTTTATGGCGGTTTTGGAGCAGTGGCTTCTTCAGTGGCTTGCTGAGCGGCCTTTCAGGTTATGTCGATATAGGACTCGTTTTACTGTGGATACACAGTGGGGAGAACAAGTATTTGACACACTGCCAATTTTGCGGGTTTTCCTACTTACAAAGCATGTAGAGGTCTGTAATTTTTATCATAGGTACACTTCAACTGTGAGAGATGGAATCTAAAACAAAATTCCAGAAAATCACATTGTATGATAATTCATTTGCATTTTATTGCATGACATAAGTATTTGATCACCTACCAACCAGTAAGAATTCCGGCTCTCACAGACCTGTTAGTTTTTCTTTAAGAAGCCCTCCTGTTCTCCACTCATTACCTGTATTAACTGCACCTGTTTGAACTCGTTACCTGTATAAAAGACACCTGTCCACACACTCAATCAAACAGACTCCAACCTCTCCACAATGGCCAATTTGCATTTTATTGCATGACATAATTATTTGATACATCAGAAAAGCAGAAATTAATATTTGGTACAGAAACCTTTGTTTGCAATTACAGCGATATGTTTCCTGTAGTTCTTGACCAGGTTTGCACACAATGCAGCAGGGATTTTAGCAAATTAATTACTTAAAAATCATACAATGTGATTTTCTGGATTTTTGTTTTAGATTCCTTCTGTCACAGTTGAAGTGTACCTATGATAAAAATGACAGACCTCTACATGACCTCTACATGCTTTGTAAGTAGGAAAACCTGCAAAATCGGGCAGTGTATCAAATACTTGTTCTCCCCACTGTATATATATATATTTATCTCTCACTGTGGTTTTATGGGAAACAGCCCAGCTTCCATGCAGCTAGGGAGAGAGCTTAGTGACTAATTACTACTCTCAGAGCACAAACACCACATAATCAGGGAATGCAAAAAAATCTGTCACAGCGCCTCAGCGTCAGTCTGAGTCATTATCGCCCAGACTCCATTAATTTAACATTACAAAACAAACCAACAATCAACCATTCCCTCACCCATCTCTCTATTTGTACAGTACCAGTCAAAAGTTTGGACACACCTACTCATTCAAGGGTTTTTCTTTATTGTTGCTATGTTCTACATTGTAGAATAGTAGTGAAGACATCAAAACTATGAAATAACAGATCTGGAATCATGTAATAACCAAAAAAGTGTTAAACAAATAAAAATGTAACACTTTTTGGTTACTACATGATTCCATATGTGTTATTTCAAAGTCTCTCGTGCCAGTTGATGGGGGACAAGATTGCCAATGATTATTCATCCTTGCTGTGTTTTGGTGCAACTGTGGGTTTGATAATGATAATGCGGCTTTCTAGTTTGTTGCCGTTTGTCTTTGTTGGACCTGGAGGACGCAGACAAAACCAAAGATAGTACTGTACACTTGAGTCTCCTGAGGACTTTTGTGAAAACTGACTCAGAAATGCTACTGTTCTTGTTCAGGTTTGAATTGACTGCGTAAATTGCACCAACAGCCTATTGTGAAAATACCTGTTAGTTTGAAATGGATTTAGAGTTACGGGGCTCTTCAGATGATCGGGACATGGTTAGACAAGGCAGGGAGAGACACTTGTCGTCACCCATTCAGTCATCTGCTTGGCACGGAGGGAAGTTCTGCTAACTCTTTTCAATAGTGAATAGCTGGCAGTTTACTCCCTTCATTGGTCACGTATGTCCGGCTGTGCAAACTCTTAACAGCTGTCACAGATTGTCGTCCTGAAGGCCCCTGCGTCAAACTTCAATTTACATTTTTTAACTACAATCTCACTTTTTCACCCTCTACCCTCCATTTCTCTGCAAAAAAAATCCTGAAGCTAGGCTGGAGCAGTCAACTGACAAGGATTCTGACACGAGGCTTTAAAAGCGGCAGAATTATTTTTAAAGACATACCCCCAAAAACCTGCAGGGTCCAATGTGACCATCTGAGCCTTTGTCAAAGTTCACAGCTGGTTCTCTTAAGATAAGTCAGGGGGAACAAAGTCCCCTGAATGGAAGTATCACTGTGACATAGCGTCCATTGTGTGCCATACCTGCCTCACACTGAGAGAGAGACTCGAGTCACGTTGGCCGCTCTGCAGTAAAACCTGGAGTCTCGAATAGGCCGATTCCCTGTTGTGAGAGACATTCACTGTGACATAGCGTCCATTGTGTGCCATACCTGCCACACACAGAGAGATTTTAGTCACTTTGGCCCCTCTGCAGAAAAACCTGTGGGAAGTTGGTGTTCCGATTCCCTGTTGCGAAACATCAGCTGTGACAAAAGCACCTCTGTTCCATAGAAGGCATATCCGCGGTCGGGTCAAGCCTTTGGTTTTCCCACCCTTCAACGAGCCAGTTTCTCAAAGCGTACTGGTGAGTGTTGAGATATTGTCTAGTTTATACTTGTATAACTTTTCATTGAGCACAAAAACCTCTAGTGCTTTAAAATGGTCCTAATGGATGTTATTTTTCTTCATGTTTTTTTTAACCTTGAGTCTTGATCAGCAGTGATCTCTCTCTTTTCCCTTTTTTAATGCAATATTCCTTTGCGAAGAATGTTACAATGAAATAAATTAATGATTGGCCAAGAACCTTCGCATATGTTCTTTGTTTGACTTCACAAAGGCCAATTCTCAATTATAAATATCATGAATATATCAGCTGCATTAATTTTAACATTAATGAAATGGACATGACAATTTGATTCAGAAATACAAAACCAAGGTTGAAGGCTCATTCCCATTCAAATAAAGATCATCATCGTTTAAATGCCAGGCAGACATATCATATACTGCCCAGGAAAGCAGAAGAGTTCCCTTCCTCAATGTACAGCCTTTGTGACGCTGACACGTCCGAGTAACTGACGCCAACTCCTCGTGACTCTGAGTCTGTCCTAATATGGACACTGTATCAATGGGCTATGTGCAAAGCCCATGGACTGTTGTGATCCAACATATTGTTGAGTGTAGAAAAACCAGACACTTCAGATGCTTCGACAGAACTAAGCCGATGCAGCATTCTGTATTCCCTCTCTATCTCTGATCTCAATGCTGAAGGCTTTTCGCGTGATACTGACAGTGCAGCGAGAGGACGGTTTCATTCTGATAACACAGCAGAGGCGACCTTTGAGGGACATTATTGTAATGCTCAAAGGTTACAGGATGTTTTATTCGTCAGCGATGGGAGCTGTTCGCATGGCTGACCACTTTAAATCCTCCTGGGTCATTTGCATAATGATGACGAAGAGCCCGGTTGGGCGGTAGAGGGGTTCAACAACTTGACTTATACAGTGCTTTTGAATGTCTTATTTACTGTCTCTGGGAAGACGTTCAACGGGACTGGCAAGGTGCCTTTACAAACCGTCACAGTCAGACGCAGCAATTTGGACTTTATAAATAAGCAAGTGTTTCTTTGAGCACACATCCCACTCAGTAAATGCTGAGAATACGGTGAGGGTATGATGTCCACATTGAGACAGAGTCGCAGAGGACACATTTGAATCAGAATGAAGTCCTCCTACAAAAGACTCGCCATGTCTTCGATAAGAATATTTTCATTTGTACTTTGAACGTGCAGTCATTCCGATCGTTCGCCTAGAACAGTCAGAGTGAAGGACAAAAGTTTAAGAGGTCGGGTTCCAATTTCCCCAGTTTCCCTTATTTGAGTATTCCTAGAGCAGATTAAGAGAAATATGTGCAATACCATACCTATCTTCCAACGCCCTCCACCACTGAGAGGCCCACTCTAGTACATTGACCATGTGGAAAGGTGTCATAGAGGTGACAGGGGCTGACTGACGTGCTCCTCCTCTTTCCTCTGCTTAAGCCCTGATTTGACTGACTGCCTGTCAGAATACTCTAGCTGAAACTATGGCTGACATGATGCTAATTTCTTTCCTTGTATTTCTGTCCCTGCCCCTCTAAGACAAACGTGAACTGTTCAAAGTTGATAAAGTTGTAGGAATAATCCACCCCCCAATTTTATTTTTTTTCATTCGTCCACAGTTGATACAGCCCCAAAATGTTTTGCATGTCAGCAATCAAGTCACTTCTTGAAAGTGCTGTATATTGAAAACTTGACTGCTGACATGCAAACCTTTTAGTTAATGTATGAAAAGTTGACTAAAGAAAACAAACATGACAATATTTTGGGGGAGTGAAATATTCCTTTTAACGTACATTTCTGTGCATATTGGCAAAGCAATAAACACTCTGAATGGGGTCAAAATAAATATGACTTCCCCTTCTTCCCAATGTTGAGTTATTATGCCATGATGAAATACCCATTCTAAATTGCAGTGAGATTTTTTTTCCTTCTGTCTATCTTCATCATTTCTGTATTTTTGTGTTAGCTTTAAACCAATGTGATTTGTAGGGCTTTTGAGACTTCAAAGAGTGTAGAACACAGCGCTGGCTTGGATCAGAGAGGAAACATCTCATAACCAGCTGTTATATTCCACTTACTGTCGAGCACTTCGCCAAGACAGCCCCAATCATTATCTTCAATCTAGGCTACAACCAGGTCCACAACAGGAGAATTACAGTACATGTTTCTTTATAAGTATTTTTTTCCACTGTGGCACTGTTGTTAATCTTAATATGTAATGAATAATGTGGAAGAAATATTGTGACACTGGTATCATCACAGCCCTACTGCTTATGAGACAAGAATGAAAAAGGTTCCTATTATACAGTTAACTCAGATCAGAATGAAGGCCATTTCTCTCACTCTCTGTACTTACATCCTGTTGGGATTATGTGACATCATGAGTCAGAGGTCATGCAGCGGGGCATTGAACCAATCAGGCACAAAGACGTCAGAAAAAAAAACGGTGAGAAAAGAGCTGTGTCAATGTCGCCTCCCAAACGTAAAAAAAAAAAAATGAAATCCTCCGCTAAGCTCAGAGGCACAGGAGAGACAGCCTTTACCCACCAAAAGTCCCCCGAATCTCTAATTAATTACCTCATCACTGAACCACATACATATTTTTCAAGTAAAACAAATCAGTTGCTCTATAGAGACAGAAAAGGAGGGATGAGATGGGGGGAAAAGAAAGCAATCACTTGCATATGAATGTGAGTGGTATTTGCGTTGCGGCAACAAATTGGCATTGTCTTCACATCCGCACGGGGTAAACACAAGGGAGTCGGCACCGTCCTGTGTCGCTGACTAATTACCTTGGCCGTTCACCACGTTCTTCAGACCTTTAAAAGCAGCCCGTTTCGGGAATGCCGTGGTGTTTTTCTTTTAACACTTGCTGTGAAACGGGAACAGATACGGTATCATATGGTGCATCGGAACGGCTGAAACTAAGATTTCATGACATAAGTCCACTTATCTCAACTCTGAAAATGTCCTATCGCGTGTAGAATGGTTGAGGCCTAGAAGTAGGTTTACATGCAGGCCTAGTGTATGTCTCATCACCGTCTGTCTGTATGATCGTGTGTGTGAAATAAATGGTTCAAGGACAGAAACAGCACACCGCTGTACGTTTATTAGATTCCCCTACAGTCCAAGTTATGACAATATGTGCGCTACGACAATGTAATGGTAGCACAATATACCTGCTGCTCTTAAATGGGTTATTTCCTGCCCTGAAGCTATGAAAACAGCAGATTTGCCCAGTGCTGTTTAAGCACATCTCGCTAAGTGCTTCTTCCCTTGCCCATAAGACACACTTGGAGGGCTGTAGTAAAAATGGACTCTTAAACACATCAAATCAATGCAATGTATTGATTCAGCGCACGTTAAAGCCTACAGCTCCATGTGAGATTCCTCAATCAGACGTGAGAAGTGTCGGGTCTAAAAGGAGCTCCTGTTACTTGATCTGAACTGAATGTAATGTCGTTATGGCGTCAACAACACTGGGATTTTTAAATATACAAAATCTGTGTTTGATTTCTTGGGGAAATTGAAATGGTTAATTTAGAACTCACTCAGGCTAGATGCAGACTGGAGTGTGATCTTATTGTAAGTTGCAAACCAGTGGTCAACTGGTTGAATGACATTTTCAGCTAGTTTCGCCGTTTGAAAAAACATCATTTCAACCTGTTTTTCCCACTGGAAATAGACTCATGTAAATCTAAATGTGTGTTTTAGTCAATAGTTGACTTTCTGTTCACAGAAGAGTATGATTTGGGACAGTACGTGCAGTATACACTGAACAAAAATATAAACGCAACATGTAAAGTGTTGGTCCCATGTTTCATGAGCTGAAATAAAAGATCCCAGAAATCTTCCATAGCTTATTTCACTCAAATGTTGTGCACAAATATGCTTACATCCTTGTTAGTGAGCCTTTCTTCTTTGCCAAGATAATCCATCCACCTGACAGGTGTGGCATTTCGAGAAGCTGATTACTCCTTTGTGGCTCACTTGGTAGAGCATGAAACTTGCAATGCCAGGGTGGTGGGTTTGATTCCGCCAGCCCAGGCCCTCCACATCAGGTTTCTTCACCTGTGGGGTCGTCTGAGACCAGCCACTCAGACAGCTGATGAAACTGTGGGTTTGCACAAGCAAAGAATTTGTGCACAAACTGTCAGAAATGTCTGAGGGAAGCTCATTGGCGTGCTCATCAAACTCAACAGGGTCTTGACCTAATTGCAATTCGGCATCGTAACTGACTTCAATGGGCAAATGCTCATCTTCGATGGCCACTGCCACGCTGGAGAAGCGTGCTCTTCACGGATGAATCCCGGTTTCAACTGTAACGGGCAGATGGTGTGTTGGCGAGCGGTTTGCTGATGTCAATGTTGTGAACAGAGTGCCCCATGGTGGCAGTGGGTTTATGGTATGGGCAGGCATAAGCTATGGACAATGAACACAATTGCATTTTATCGATGGCAATTTGAAAGCACAGATACCATGTTTAGATCCTGAGGTACATTGTTGTGCCATTCATCCATCGCCATCACCTCATGTTTCTGCATGATAATGCACAGCCCCATGTCACAAGGATCTGTACACAATTCCTGGAAGTTAAAAATGTCCCAATTCTTCCATGGACTGCATACTCACCAGACATGTCACCCATTGAGCATGTTTGGGATGATCTGAATTGACGTGTACTACGGCGTGTTCCAGTTCCCGCCAATATCCAGCAACTTTGCACAGCAATTGAAGAGGAATGGGACAACATTCCACAGGCGCAATCAACAGCCTTATCAACTCTATGAGAAGGAGATGTGTCGTGCTGAATGAGGCAAATGGTGGTCACACAAGGTGCTGACTGGTTTTCTGATCCACTCTCCTACTTTTTTTTATGTATCTGTGACCAACAGATGCATAACTGTATTCCCAGTCATCTGAAATCCATGAACTGTAATTCAGTTAAGTCTTTGAAATGGTGCATGTTGCGTTTATATTTTTGTTGAAGGTCATTTTCCAAAGGGTCCTTGATGAAATGTAACACATACATGATAAATGTGACCTGGGTCGTTCCACAAAAAGATAGTATTTTGATATTTTGTGTATAAACTGTTTAACTGTATTGTACTTTAAAAGCCTGTTATATTAAATGAGGTGCCCTTTCATATAGAACACATGGAGAATTCAATAAATCCGATTTTTAATTGGATTTCTTTGTGGGGCCGCACAGCCCTCCATGTGCTCGCCAGAGGTAGCCTGACTGCCATTAGGTACCGAGATGAGATCCTCAGACCCTTTGTGAGACCATATGCTGACACATGCACATTTGTGGCCTGCTGGAGGTCATTTTGCAGGGCTCTGGCAGTGCACCTCCTTGCACAAAGGCGAAGGTAGCGGTCCTGCTGCTGGGTTGTTGCCCTCCTACGGCCTCCTCCACGTCTCCTGATGTACTGGCCTGTCTCCTGGTAGTGCCTCCATGCTCTGGACACTACGCTGACAGACACAGCAAACCTTCTTGCCACAGCTCGCATTGATGTGCCATCCTGGATGAGCTGCACTACCTGAGCCACTTGTGTGGGTTGTAGACTCCGTCTCATGCTACCACTAGAGTGAGAGCACCGCCAGCATTCAAAAGTGACCAAAACATCAGCTAGGAAGCATATGAACTGAGAAGTGGTCTGTGGTCACCACCTGCAGAATCACTCCTTTTTTGGGGGTGTCTTGCGAATTGCCTATAATTTCCACCTTTTGTCTATTCCATTTGCACAACAGCATGTGAAATTTATTGTCAATCAGTGTTGCTTCCTAATTGGACAGTTTGATTTCACAGAAGTGTGATTGACTTGGAGTTACATTGTGTTGTTTAAGTGTTCCCTTTATTTTTTTGAGCAGTGTATATATATATATATATACACTATATATATATATATTCGCTAGAAACATTGAACATCTAATAGTCAATAGAATTCTGGCCATTTTCTGGTGTTTTGTGGTGAAAAACTGAGTGGGTCGAGAATAACATGTCAACCCTAGAAATGTTTTAACAATTGAAATGGTTTTGTGAAGCTTTCCTTCAATTGCCACTCCCTTTTGCACACGTCAAGCTTCCATTTCCCATGTCATATTCCTTATGTCCTCCTGTTAGGGTCAACCGAGTTAGTTTATTTAGGCACTTACTGTAGTATTGTGTATATTTTTTCTATTTAACCTCTAGAGGTGGGAAAACTATTTTTTATTGAAGTTGAGAACATCTCTTCTTTATGACAATGTTAAAATAAGGTGAAATCCAAATTAGTTAGGATGCCACCTTTCCAACAAGTCAGTTCATCAAATTTCTGCCCTGATAGAGCTGCCCCAGTCAACTGTAAGTGCTGATATTGTGAAGTGGGAATGTCTATGAGCAACAATGGCTCAGCTGCGAAGTGGTAGGCCACACAAGCTCATAGAACGGGACCCCCAAGATGCCCACCCAGACCCTCCCCTTGAGATTTAGGGGTGCGTTCGAAGTCCGCACCTCAGGAGGGGGGTACTGTCACGTCCTGACCATAGTTATTATGTGTGTTGCTTGTTTTAGTGTTGGTCAGGATGTGAGCTGGTTGGGCATTCTATGTTGTGTGTCTAGTTTGTCTGTTTCTGTGTTCAGCCTAATATGGTTCTCAATCAGAGGCAGCTGTCAATCATTGTCCCTGATTGAGAATCATATATAGGTGGCTTGTTTTTTGTTGGGGATTGTGGGTGGTTGTGTTCTGTCTTTGTGTTCTGCACCAGATAGGACAGTTTTTGTTTTTCACATTTATTGTTTTGTTGTTTGTAGTGTTCTTATATTCTTTATTAAATCATGTTGAACACTAGCCGCGCTGTGTGTTGGTCCTCTCCTTCATCCCAGGAAGAAAACCGTTACAGCGTCGGTATTGTCGCTAAACAACCAACCCGTCTATTGGACTAACATCTTCGCAAAACGTATTTTCAACCATGTTGCATGTGTTCGTAATGAGAATAAAACCATGGGCAGCTCAAAATGATCATTACTTGAGTTGTAGCTTGTAGTACAGCTTAGGAAACAAGAAGACAACAGAGTAGCAGAAATGATCATACCACATAGTACAGTGCGTGGGCACTGTGCACCAGGTGTAATATTACCTTATTTTACAGCTACACATTCTGGATCTTTCCCCAAGTTTATTAACACCCATCTGCTCATCAGGCGGGCGGGTGGGGAAGGCGGAGGTGGAAACACATTCAGCCTCCTCCTTTAATCAGCGCCGTTTCCAAAGACTCTCGTTTCTTGAAAGACACTGAAGGCAATTAGTTTTAAAAAGCATAACTTGACATTTCACTCCCCTCCCCTTCATGAACCGGTGAATTGCTGACATTTGAGTCGGACTCAGGTGGCTGAAGACTGTAATTTTTTGGGGGGGGTCTCGGTCTCGTGGTGTGTCCGGTTTGGCGGGTGAGGGTGGAGGTTGGTCCAGCCCAGACGCCAACCCAACCAGGAATGCCTCTCTCCGGCACTGCTGAGCGAGCAGTGGGTCAAAGTTCAGAGGTCAAGGCTGGTCCCTGCCTGGCAGAGCCTTGACGGAGTAATTGGGTAAAGAGTTGCAAGCGTTAAAGTCAGGCCCTGAAACACAGTCAAATGATATAATGACTTTAATGAGATAAAGAGGTAGTGCTTGAGAGACGGCAAAGAGCACCGATATTGTGTGACCGAGTTATATACGGTATAGGTAGGAGTACGTTGTCTACATTAGGAAAGTCACATGGCTGACACAGCTTCAATGGACATGTGATGCTGTCCTAATTTGGACACAGTGTTGACTCGTGGTAGTTAGTCAATTAGCCCACAGTGTACAATGTGTGTTTCAATACCAAACACCTATGTAAATACCTTGCGCTCTATTTTAACAACTTAGTCCTGCAGTTATTCAAGACCGACACTGTCTGTACCACCAACACAGTCTTTTTTTCCTGCATTTGAAATCGAGCACAACACCAAACTGTAAGGTAGTTTACAAGTCATTCTTCCGTCCAAGACTTGAGCAAAGCCTGCTTTTCTTTGCGTCGGCAGCAACAATAGCAAATGTGTCAACAGTAGTCATACCCCAAACAACAACTCCGTCCCCCTCGTCTTAGATTTATAGCAGGCTCTGATTTTGATATTAGTGGAAGTGCTGACGGTAGGCATTTGCAGGGGTTAAGGTGCTTCGCAGCACAAGCGCCACATATACATGACAGCCTAATAGTGATAGATCTCCTGGCTCGACAGCAAAAGGCAATACATTTTCCACTGACAGCTGTCCATCAGGCCGGGGAGACCCCTGCAATCAATTTCACTCCCCCAAAGACAGGGAGCCCTCTTGGGGAAAGAGATGCGTCGGTCAGTCCACCCCTCCAGGAGAGTTTTTTTTTTTTTTGCCGAAGATGCTTGGAAGGGGAGAAGCATCCGCTAGCTAACTAGCCATCTGTTTGACCGACCATTGCACAACTTCTGTAATGGCTGCAGCAGCAGCCCTCGTAATGAGACGACACACTTGTTTGTGTTTTCATCCAAATGAATGGGAATATTAACAGTGGCAGTGACCTTGGAAGTTACAATGAAGATTGATTGGTTGAAAAGGAACATCCAATCTAGACACACGTCCCCCCCCCCCCCGTCACACTCTCTTTCTCTCTATCTCTCTTTTTTCTCTCTTTCCCTCTCTCCCTTCCTTGATAATAAATTGATATGACAGGAACATTATTGGCGAGACTTAGACAATACTGTGAATGTGTCAAAACTGAAAACTCCCGCCGCCTCCTCTCAGGCGCAGTTATATGAGTTTTCACTCAGAAAGGAACGTTTACGACACGACAGCATGCAGTTTGTCATAATTAGCAAGTCAAACTCGGATATTGTAATCTGTGTAACACAAGGAGTCTTCAAGCTGTTGTCATACTGTTTCATGTTAAAAGGTGTGCAAATATACAGTAATTAGACCGTTTCTTCCTTTATAATATATGCCATTTAGCAGATGCTTTTATCAAAAGAGACTTACAGTTACAGTATATATGTATACATTTTGTATAGGTGGCCCCAGTGGGGATGTTTCATCATTTTCAAGTTTTGGGTACCACAGATTACACATGTTTGGTGTTATGACCCATGAAGCAGTATTTTCAGCATCTCTCATCGCTGCAATATTTGGGGACAATTTACATTTAACTATCATAAAGTACACTTTCCACACGTATAAGCATATCATAAACATAGCATACTAGGCAATTACAAACCACCCATCTCGGTATCTGCGTTGATAGTGTTTTTACGGATAACCTTTATTGGATATGGCTATATCTCGAAGGATTATTGTTATTTCACAATGGAAGTAAACAGCGACAGGGATGAGATTGAATTGGATTTTTGATTATTTAATTAGTGACCCGGGTCATACTTTCCTATCGTCTTGAGCGTTAGCCGCCGCAAGGTACTCGAGGGTCTCTCTCTCTCTCTCTCTCTCTCTCTCTCTCTCTCTCTCTCAGACATGTTTCTGGACTTTCCTCCCCCCCCCCCACCACCTCACTGATGCGATGCGCCAGCGCTTGAGTGCGCTTCACTGTGATCCTCTCAAGAGTGCTCGAGGGATTCAATCAATTCCCTAAGTGTCCCGATGCCATCTCCATGGATATGTCCCAAGTAGCACCCTATTCCTTATATAGTGCACTACAGTACCTTTAACCAGGACCCTGTAGGCCCTGGTCAAAAGAAGTGCACTATGTAGGAAATGGGGTGCCATTTGGGATGCATTCCATCTCATGTACTGGGGGAGAGAGTCTTGCTACTGTACTCCTTGTACTAGGTCCACATCAGCCAATTGTGGATTGATACGTTTATGTAAGATTTGGTTAGATTACGTGTGCAAGCTTGGGAGTATTTGCAGAATGTCCAATGCAGTAAGTAAGCACTAATCAGCCAATAATCAGACATAAGAGTGCATGTTCTTTTTTCATTTTTTAAGAGCGGACCTCCACTTTGTTCAGACAGTGTGGAATTAGATGGGTTAGCAGGCCAGGAGGAGGGAAAGAAAGTGAGGTTTGAACCTTAAACCTTTGGGGCTGTAATATGTCCTTGCTGTAGGGAATGTTACCACTTAACCATACGGGCACACTCCTAGTGGACGTTTCCCCTAGGTACAGATCTAGGATAATCTTCCCCTCCCACAATCTTGAGCTTAACCATTAGTGGGGGAATTGCAAACTGACTCAAGATCAGTGTCTAGGAGCAAATTCACCCTACTCTTACTGGCACACAGGAGTGCGTCTTCCAATGTAAGCTATGAAGGCACAGTTTAGACCTCACTCATCTCTGTCATTGTTAGAATTTGGCAGAAACTCCTAGATCTATACTGGGGCATTCCTTCCTACATTTAGCTAATCAAACTTAATGAGTAACCACAGTTTTGTACGCCTTTGTTGCTCATTCATCTCACTGAAGTTAATTAAAATAACCAGGACATTCTATCCATTTCGAATACTCTATTTTGTGAAGTGGTGGAAGGAGTATTGAAATGTCCTACTCAAATTGAAGTATTGTTACAGGATATTGAACAATTACTGGTGTAAAAATAATGACTCAAGTAAAAGTAAAAAGTAGCTAATTTAAAAAGTATCCCTTGTAAAAGTAATTGCGTTACTTTTAAAATAAAAAAGACATTGACTTTGATAATTAGCTAATTTTGCTAAGGTTAACTGAACATTGTTACACATCATCTTTTCCATTTACTACATTGAAAAAGAAAGAGGGAAAAGGAATGTCCTGTAGGTGTAACGGTTGTCTTCCTCTTCTGATGAGGAATATGAAGGATCAGACCAAAATGCAGCGTGGTAAGTGTCCATGTTACTTTAATATAACAGAACCCGAAAAAATACAAAAATAACAAAGTGAATGACAAAGAAAACCGAAACAGTCCTGAATGGTGAAACAAACACAAAACAGGAAACAACTACCCACAAACACAGGTGGGAACAGGCTACCTAAGTATGGTTCTCAATCAGAGACAATGATTGACAGCTGCCTCTGATTGGGAACCATACTAGGTCAAACACAGAAATACAACACATAGAACAAAACATAGAATATAGAACATAGAATGCCCACCCCAACTCACGCACTGACCAAACCAAAATAAAGACATAAAAAAGGAACTAAGAACGTCAGTACGTGACAGTAGGAGCTAAAAATAACAAAGGATGACTCACTCACTCCCTTTCTTGTCCCTATGACACCTTGTCAAAAGTAGGATACTATAAGATAATATGGTGCCATTTAGGATGTAGCCATATCATTTGAAGAGGATTTTTGTAGTTGGAAGAAGAACAAAAAAACAAACAAAAATACTGCTGCCTCAGTTTTGACTGCCGAGAGACACAAAAATCGATGGAAAAGATATAAAAAACATGGAGATCTGAAAAACATGTCAGTCAAGCTGCCCAGAACTTGCCCTGCTAGAAGCCCTCTGCAGCCAGTGTACACCGTCAAGAATCAGCAGAGGTGTATGTTTTTAAAGGTTACGCTTGCTTCTTTCCGTGGATGTTGTTCATCACGTGGTAAGCCACTGTCTGCTCTTTTTTCCTCTGCTCTCATATCCCATAGGTGTCTGGGGGAAACATAGGCCGCGTCACAACTGGCGCCCTGTTCCCTACAAAGTGCAAAACTTAAAGTCATGCACTATGCAGGGAGCAGGGTGCCATTTGGGATGTGAGGGTACTCACCTGACAGTACATAGGGGGAAAAATGACAATGAACTACCACCTTTTCCCTTTCCACGCGAAACGACAAACTGAAGTGCATTCCTTGATAAATGCAGAGAGAAAATGTTCCCTGTCTCTTTTTCTATTCTTTTTGTTTGATAAAGTAGGCCCCGTCTGGATATTGTAGGCTGCGTCAACTAAGCAGAAATGCATTCTATATTCAACGCAGATGCAACAACGTAGTAGGTGGACATTTTTGCCTCGTTCTTTACTTAGGCGCATCCGCTCCTCAGGGAGCATAGGCTATTGATTTCGCCTCTCCATCACACTCTGGATCGTCTTCTGTAGCTCCACAATACTGCCTGTTTTATGTTACCCTATTCCCTGTATAGTGCACTACTTTTGATCAGAACAGTATGAGACTTGGTGTCTGGCTCAAGAAATAGACACGGAACTAAATGATCCTTTGTGGAGAGAAAGTTCACGCAGTGCTTATAATACTGAGGCCCCTCTTACAACTAGGTACTAACGGACTAGCTCTCATAATCACACTCTAAAGATTGCTTTAGCTCATCCAAATGGAAATCAATACAATGCTGCCGTGAATGGACTTGCACGGGCCTGTACTTTATTTTCATTACTCTAGAAAAGAAAAAAAGTCTGAATGAAAACAGAATATTTTGGAGAAGTGTCCTGGATGTCGAGTGAGTTCAAACTCCTTATAGAGATGCGGTTTGGGAGATCAGAGACCTTAGCTGGTGGCCTCATTGTCTGTCAGAGAATTGCTGTTACCTTGCAATTTGACTGTTCTCTTTTGATTCACGATACCAAGATAACTGTTTTTCTGTTACCTTCACTGTTCTGCTGTTCTAATAAACTATTCACATATACACACATACACACATTTAAACACAATTTTGAAAAAGGACCGGTAGCACAACACCATCTTTATAGTTCATTATAAGCACATTTATAATGCCTTATGAGCTATGAAGTTTGTACCAAGTTTGTACCCAAGCCGCAGACATTCACTGCATACATATAGGCACTGCTTTGTGATTGGTACCAGACCTCCTGCACCAGGATCTTATTCATCAGCGCACACTGTAGCAAAACTGTTTCGCAACAGAAAATGAAAACAAGCGTTTCTTATTGGACAAGTTCAGGTAGAACCTTGGCGAGACCCTGGACAACATCCTGTCGTTCTCTGCAAAACATCAAAGCGGTGACTCACTCCTGCGGGTTCATGCTCTACAACATCTGTAGAGTGCGACCTTTCCTCACACAGGAAGTGGTACTCCAGGTCCTACTCCAGGCACTTGTCATCTCCAGTCTGCACTCCTGTAAACTCTCTGTTTCCTGGGCTCCCCACTTCTGTCATCAAACCCCTGCAACTTATCCAGAATACCGCAGCATGCCTGGTGTTCGACCTTCCCAAGTTCTTCCCGTGTCACCTCAACTCCTCCGCACACTCCGCTGGCTTCAAGTCGAACTCTACATCATCTTTATGACCGTGGGTGCTTGCCTACAGAGCAGCAAGAGGAACTTTCCCCCCACTACGTTGAGGAAAAATGTCCTTGCTACGATTGTGATGTGTTGTCTCACCTAGCTATTTTAAGACGAATGCACTAATTTAATTCACTCTGGATGAAAGCATCTGCTAAATGACAACAATTTTATAATAAAAATACAAATTGTCCCTTCCCATTTCGGCCCATTGACTTCCGTCAGGTTCCAAGATAATATGACCCTGCTTTCTCACTACTGTCAATTTGATCAACCTAACTGCATCACACGGTCCAATCCAGGTGACCTAGAGTAATTAGCGTGAATTATTTTATCCACTCTATAAATACGTATATATAAAACCTAATCCCCCGTAGCAAGTCCCCAGAGAGTCACCTACGTGACTGAAGTACATCCACAGGGAAACTAATGTTCTGGGTTGACCTGACCGTGCCATTGATGTTATGTTAGGTTGTTAAATGATCTGATGTTAGTATTAGGTTGTAATTACGTCGTACTATGTTCTGGTTTTAGTCCACAGGGAACACATTGGGCTGGGTTGACCTGATCATAGCAGTGCTCGTATGTTAGGTTGTTAGGTTAGGTTAAGCTAGTAGCACTAAGTTTAAATCATGTCCTAACGATAAGGATTGTGATGATTGTTCAGCAACACCACCTCTATGTCTGCATGCTTTCTTGTCCGACTTATTAAAATACTATCTCAGTTGTTAGAATATGGCTCATACAACAGCATAGAGAAGACTATGATGATGTATTTTTTCTTACAACCCAACCCCCCGAGACACACTCCTAGGGGTTAGACGTACAGGGTCAGCTGTTGTAAAGCACCCGTGGAACAGTTTAGTGGGGTTTAGTGCCTGAACTCAAATCAAATCAAATCAAATGTATTTATATAGCCCTTTGTACATCAGCTGATATCTCAAAGTGCTGTACAGAAACCCAGCCTAAAACCCCAAACAGCAAGCAATGCTGGTGTAGAAGCACGGTGGCTAGGAAAAACTCCCTAGAAAGGCCAAAACCTAGGAAGAAACCTAGAGAGGAACCAGGCTATGAGGGGTGGCCAGTCCTCTTCTGGCTGTGCCGGGTGGAGATTATAACTTATAACAGAACATGGCCAAGATGTTCAAATGTTCATAAATGACCAGCATGGTCAAATAATAATAATCACAGTAGTTGTCGAGGGTGCAGCAAGTCAGCACCTCAGGAGTAAATGTAAGTTGGCTTTTCATAGCCGATCATTAAGAGTATCTCTACCACTCCTGCGGTCTCTAGAGAGTTGAAAACAGCAAGTCTGGGACAGGTAGCATGTCCGGTGAACAGGTCAGGGTTCCATAGCCACAGGCAGAACGGTTGAAACTGGAGCAGCAGCACGGCCAGGTGGACTGGGGACAGCAAGGAGTCATCATGCCAGTAGTCCTGAGGCATGGTCCTAGGGCTCAGGTCCTCCGAGAGAGAGAAAGAAAGAGAGAGAATTAGAAAGAGCATACTTAAATTCACACAGGACACCGGATAAGACAGGAGAAGTACTCCAGATATAACAAACTTGCCCTAGGCCCCCGACACACAAACTACTGCAGCATAAATACTGGAGGCTGAGACAGGAGGGGTCAGGAGACACTGTGGCCCCATCCAATGATACCCCCGGTCAGGGCCAAACAGGAAGGATATAACGCCACCCACTTTGCCAAAGCACAGCCCCCACACCACTAGAGGGATATCTTCAACCACCAACTTACCATCCTGAGACAAGGCCGAGTATAGCCCACAAAGATCTCCACCACAGCACAAACCAAGGGGGGGCGCCAACCCAGACAGGAAGATCACGTCAGTGACTCAACCCACTCAAGTGACGCACCCCTCCTAGGGACGGCATGAAAGAGCACCAGTTAGCCAGTGACTCAGCCCCTGTAATAGGGTTAGAGGCAGAGAATCCCAGTGGAGAGAGGGGAACCGGCCAGGCAGAGACAGCAAGGGCGGTTCGTTGCTCCAGAGCCTTTCCGTTCACCTTCACACTCCTGGGCCAGACTACACTCAATCATATGACCCACTGAAGAGATGAGTCTTCAGTAAAGACTTAAAAGTTGAGACCGAGTCTGCGTCTCTCACATGGGTAGGCAGACCATTCCATAAAAATGGAGATCTATAGGAGAAAGCCCTGCATCTTGTGACCGTAGTGTACGTGTAGGTATGTACGGCAGGACCAAATCGGAAAGATAGGTAGGAGCAAGCCCATGTAATGCTTTGTAGGTTAGCAGTAAAACCTTGAAATCAGCCCTTGCCTTAACAGGAAGCCAGTGTAGGGAGACTAGCACTGGAGTAATATGATAAAAAATGTTGGTTCTAGTCAGGATTCTAGCAGCCGTATTTAGCACTAACTGAAGTTTATTTAGTGCTTTATCCGGGTAGCCGGAAAGTAGAGCATTGCAGTAGTCTAACCTAGAAGTAACAAAAGCATGAATTAATCTTTCTGCATAATTTTTGGACAGAAAGTTTCTGAATTTTGCAATGTTACGTAGATGGAAAAAAAGCTGTCCTTGAATCAGTCTTGATATGTTTGTCAAAAGAGAGATCAGGGTCCAGAGTAACACCGAGGTCCATCACAGTTTTATTTGAGACGACTTTACAACCATCAAGATTAATTGTCAGATTCAACAGAAGATGTCTTTTGTTTCTTGGGACTTAGAACAAGCATCTCTGTTTTGTCCGAGTTTAAAAGTAGAAAGTTTTCAGCCATCCACTTCCTTATGTCTGAAACACAGGCTTCTAGCGAGGGCAATTTTGGGTCTTCACCATGTTTCATTGAAATGTACAGCGGTGTGTCATCCACATAGCAGTGAAAGTTAACATTATCTTTCGAATGACATCCCCAAGAGGTAAAATATATAGTGAAAACAATAGTGGTCCTAAAACGGAACCTTGAGGAACACCGAAACAAACTGATATCTTTCCGACAGATAAGATCTAAACCAGGCCAGAACTTGTCCGTGTAGACCAATTTGGGTTTCCAATCTCTCCAAAAGAATGTGGTGATCGATGGTATCAAAGGCAGCACTAAGGTCTAGGAGCACGAGAACAGATGCAGAGCCTCAGTCTGACTCCATTAAAAGGTAATTTACCACCTTCACAAGTGCAGTCTCAGTGCTATGATAGGGTCTAAAACCAGACTGAAGCATTTCGTATACATTGTTTGTCTTCAGGAAGGCAGTGAGTTGCTGCCAAACAGCTTTTTCTAAAATATTTGAGAGGAATGGAAGATTCGATAGAGGCCGATAGTTTTTTATATTTTCTGGGTCAAGGTTTGGCTTTTTCAAGAGAGGCTTTATTACTGCCACTTTTAGTGAGTTTGGTACACATCCAGTGGATAGAGAGCCGTTTATTATGTTCAACATAGGAGGGCCAAGCACAAGAAGTAGCTCTTTCAGTAGTTTAGTTGGAATAGGGTCCAGTATGCAACTTGAAGGTTTAGAGGCCATGATTATTTTCATCATTGTGTCAAGAGATATAGTACTAAAACACTTAAGTGTCTCTCTTGATCCTAGGTCCTGGCAGAGTTGTACAGACTCAGGACAGCTGAGCTTTGGAGGAATACGCAGATTTAAAGAGGAGTCCGTAATTTGCTTTCTAATGATCATGATCTTTTCCTCAAAGAAGTTCTTGAATTTATTACTGCTGAAGTGAAAGCCATCTTCACTTGGGGAATGCTGCTTTTTAGTTAGCTTTGCGACAGTATCGAAAAT
The DNA here is from genome assembly GCF_029448725.1 of Salvelinus fontinalis. Classification (NCBI taxonomy): domain Eukaryota; kingdom Metazoa; phylum Chordata; class Actinopteri; order Salmoniformes; family Salmonidae; genus Salvelinus; species Salvelinus fontinalis. Next base: position 50,455,463 of record NC_074669.1, read on the forward strand.
CAAGGGCAAAACGGCAGAAGATTGCATCCGGGCTACTGATTTGGAAGCTGTTTTGGAACAAAATAAGCTATTCAATAGTTTTCAGTTACAAATCGCACCATGGATTGTATAACCCATTAGGGTATATTTTGAAGCCAAACAAACCAAAATCATCTGACCTTGTTGAGATCAATCAGAACACTCACAATCACCAAGTGACCCTCCTCGACTCCCAGGACAGAACTGTTGATGAGGATCTCTTTGTGTGTCATACTGGCCAGATCACTCACCTCTCGTGTCCTGATTATTAGGCCACCTATGATAACCAGAGATCAAAAGCTAAGCCCGGACCGGCCCAGTTTAAAAGAACACTCCTTTGAGCTCTTCCAAACCAAGATCAAAGACCATCGCAAAGGGATTCTGACGAGACGTTTTTGTAGCACAGCAGCGGTGACAATGAGAACCAAACAAAGCACTATTTCAATCACTCTCTCCCGAAAATTGGATTGCAAAATTAGACAGCCTACATTGAGGGAGTTCACCGTTCTTCCCATTGTCAGGGTGTTATCGTCTGATCTTCCTTTACAGAGAGAGAGAGAACTTTGACAGAGGGAAAGCAATTATGTATTAAGCACATATCATTTTTTAATTGGGCCTCTGTTTGTATGGCTTTAAGACGAGGGGCTTATAGCACAATCGGAAAGCAAGGAATTGTTTTTATTCCATCAGGCATTAGGTATTGTGTGTGGACGGACCTAGGAAATATCAAATATATATGGAATGTAATTATCGTTGAAGAATTATCAATTTTTATGTCAGTGTTTTATCTAAAGCAGACAAACGACAACATTTGTTTACTTTATTTTTGTCAGTGAAAACAATACATATCTGATGCTTTAGAGTATATACCGCAGCTATAGACATGGAAGGTGTTTGATTATGTCGAAGGAGAGAGAAGAAAAAAACATTTGTCGTAAAAACTTGAGGAAGAAAGGAAAAAGAAATGAGAAATGTGTCTGACGTTATTTAATCTTCGCAACAGAGTTCATGGTCTTCAACAGAGTAAAAATGTCATGTGCATCCCTGTGGATGTAAAGTATAACATCATAAAAACATTTGAAAACATTGTAGTAACATTGTAAATAAGCAGCAACTTTTTAGTATTATATTTTTTTCAGCAACTTTCCATCACTCTCCAAGGCCTCTTGTTGTTTTTCCCACCTGTGTTTCCTCTTGAATAGGGTGCTTACTCAGTCATTTTTTATTTATTGTTGTGGGTGTTGACAGAATACACAAAAAAATGATTCTCACCCAGCCTCGGCTGTGGCTCTGACCTTGGCTTGCTTCACCGTAGCCTTTAGTGCGAAAGACACTGACCTATAACTTCTCTTCTCCTCCTCCTCCTCTAACATTCCTTTCCTTCTGTTTCCTGAATTCACCACTCGGGTTGGAAATCATGCCCACTGTAACACCATGACAAATTCCCTCTCTTTCGCTTGCCCTCTCTTCAAATGTTATAACGTTGATAAATTGCCAAAAAAACTCAAGTGATGTAATATACATGCACAGGCGCATGTTGAGTAACTGTAACAGACAATAGAGTTGATATGCAGCACACGACTCCATGTTAAAAGGATTATGATATGCACTGCAGAGCTCTGAACACGTGTGGCAGAAAACTGAATTAGAACAAAAAGCATATCATGCCCAGCCCTCTTAACTATTGTGTGTGAACACAGAGAAACCTAACATGATTTCTATATCATGTTAGGTTTGGGATTACTGCATGCAAATCTATGCACACAAACATGTGTAGGTCTAGCACAAATCTAGCATTCGTTCATTCACTCCCTGTGTGAACATTGTGCGTCTCTGAGATGTATGCTGAATGCTTTGACTTTGAGTATTACCTTGTAGAGCATTCTATATTTTTCTCATTCTGTCTTTATGATGCCTTTATTCCATTGCATGTAGCGACCTTTGTTATATTATGCGGTATGCATGTCTACATTTGTATGCACATTTTCAGTCACGTTGTTAACTAGTGTATTGAGTCATACTGTCAACATTACTGACACTGACACACGCATTTCGCTACACCGCAATAACATCTGCTAAACACGTGTACATGACCAATAGAATTCGATTTCGAGAATAGCGGTGGCAGACAAATGCTAATGTGTAGAGTTGAAGTCAGAAGTATACATACACCTTGACCAAATACATTTAAACTCCGTTTTTCACAATTCCTGACATTTAATCATAGTAAAAATTCCGTGTCTTAGGTCAGTTAGGATCACCACTTTATTTTAAGAATGTGAAATGTCAGAATAATAGTGGAGAGAATGATTTATTTCAGCTTTTATTTCTTTCATCACATTCCCAGTGGGTCAGAAGTTTACATACACTCAATTAGTATTTGGTAGCATTCACTTTAAATTGTTTCATTTGGGTCAAACGTTTTGGGTAGCTTTCCACAAGCTTCCCACAATAAGTTGGGTGAATTTTGGCCCAATTCTCCTGACGGAGCTGGTGTAACTGAGTCAGGTTTGTAGGCCTTCTTGCTCGCACACGCTTTTTCAGTTCTGCCTACAAATGTTCTATAGGATTGAGGTCAGGGCTTTGTGATGGACACTCCAATACCTTGACTTTGATGTCCTTAAGCCATTTTGCCACAACTTTGGAAGTGTGCTTAGGGTCATTGTTCATTTGGAAGACCCATTTGCGATCAAGCTTTAACTTCCTGACTGATGTCTTGAGATGTTGCTTCAATATATCCACATACGTTTCCATCCCCATGATGCCATATATTGTGTGAAGTGCACCAGTCACTCCTGCAGCAAAGCACCCCCACAACATGATGCTGCCTCCCCCGTGCTTCACGGTTGGGATGGTGTTCTTCGGCTTGCAAGCATCCCCCTTTTTCCTCCAAACATAACAATGGTCATTATGGCCAAACAGTTCTATTTATGTTTCATCAGACCAGAGGACATTTCTCCAAAGAGTATGATCTTTGTCCCCATGTGCAGTTGCAAACCGTAGTCTGGCTTTTTCATGGCAGTTTTGGAGCAGTGGCTTCTTCAGTGGCTTGCTGAGCGGCCTTTCAGGTTATGTCGATATACGACTCGTTTTACTGTGGATATAGATACTTTTGTACCTGTTTCCTCCAGCATCTTCACAAGGTCCTTTGCTGTTGTTCTGGCATCTCCTTCCTGAGCAGTATGACGGCTGCGTGGTCCCATGGTGTTTATACTTGCATACTGTTGTTTGTACAGATGAATGTGGTACCTTCAGACGTTTGGAAATTGCTCCCAAGGATGAACCAGAATTGTGGAGGTCTACCATTTTTCTCTGAGGTCTTGGCTGATTTCTTTTGATTTTACCATGATGTCAAGCAAAGAGGCACTGAGTTTGAAGGTAGGCCTTGAAATACATCCACAGGTATACCTCCAATTGCCTCAAATTATGTCAATTAGGCTATCAAAAGCTTTTAAAGCCATGACATCATTTTCTGGAATTTTCCAAGCTGTTTAAAGGCACAGTCAACTTAGTGTATGTAAACTTCTGACCCACTGGAATTGTGATACTGTGAATGATAAGTGAAATAATCTGTCTGTAAACAATTGTTGGAAAAATGATTTGTGTCATGCACAAAGTAGTTGTCTTAAAACTGACTTGCCAAAACTATAGTTTGTTAAGAAGAAATTTGTGGAGTGGTTGAAAATTTAGTTTTATGTAAACTTCCAACCTCAACTTTATGTAAAATATGTAAAATGACCGACTGTTGGCATTTACAGAGTAAGTCATTATTTCAGACTGACATATTGTCTTTTGAATTATCCAGGGCTTTTGAAATATCCGTCTGCCGAGGCGTTGATTTCTACCAGATGTTGATTTGCGCTGTTTGTTTACTGAAACCACCATAGCAATGCATACCTTCCTGCTGGCTTGCTTTTTCCTTCACCGTCTTACTTGCTGTCACGCTATGCCGAATGGTTTGATGGTTTCTCGTCTAAATACTGCATTAAAAAAGCTGACACTTTTATCCAAGGTGTGTGTTGAGTACTCCGACAAAACGAGTTATCGTAATGGATAAGGATAATTTTCTGAATACGACTATGACAAGTATTTTTCTGTATTTATCCGAGATCGAAAAAATATATAAAAATATCTGCCAGCACGCATCTCACTTTCACTCAAACAGTGTGAAGCGCTGTGTGCTCAAATAACTATTCTGTCTGTAAAGAAACTGGCGGAGTATCGGTTGACCCTGCTGCAACGTTTGGATTAGAACAAGCCGCTCTCCATCTGCTCTCGTTTCCCAAAACCGACACACGCACTCACTCACAATCACTCATCTCAGGGCACAAGTCTCCCCTTTTCCAAACATCATGTATGAATCAGAATCCATAGCTAGGTCATTGTTGTTCAATCTAGTTCTTTTCTGTAGACTTTGCTGAGGCCGTATGGTTTGTTTTTGTCTGTCTACTTGGCGTTGTTTTGTAGGCCTACTTTGTCTGTCTGTATAATTATTCCAATGCTGACAACGTCTGTCGTTATGGCGTGATCCAAGCCCATTCTTCTCGCCCAAGCATGTTTACAGAGCTACAGATCATTAGAAAATACAATTATAAATGTATTTTTTGTTTTACCTTTATTTAACTAGGCGAGTCAGTTTAGAACAAATTCTTATTTTCAATGACGGCCTAGGAACAGTGGGTTAACTGCCTGTTCAGGTGCAGAACGACAGATTTGTACCTTGTCAGCTCGGGGATTTGAACTTGCAACCTTTCGGCTACTAGTCCAATGCTCTAACCACTAGGCTACCCTGCCTCCCCCCATAAATGTAGATCAATTATTTTGATTGTGCAAATGTTGTGTCATAAGTGTCAGGAGAGAAAAGTGTTGCTTCTCTTGAAAGTTAAACAATACAGTGAGCTCCAAAGGTATTGGGACAATGATACATTTTGTTGTTGTTTTGGCTCTATACTCCAGTACTTAGGGTTTGAAATTACACTACAGATGTTCAAGTGCAGGATGTCAGCTTTAATTTGAAGATGTTTTCATCGGGTGAACCTTTTAGAAATACCAATTTTTTTTGTTGTGTATATAGTCATCCAATTTTAGGGATCCCAAGGTAATGGAACAAATACACTTATGTGTTTTAAAGTAGTAGCACTTCACATTTTTGGTACCATATTCATAGCACACAGCGACTACATCAACCTGGTGACTACACATTTGCTGGATTCATTTGCTGTTTGTTTTGGTTGTGTTTCAGATTATTTTGTGCACAATAGAAAATAATAGTAAATGATGTATAGTGTCATTTTGGAGTCACATTTGCTGTAAATAAGAATAGATCATCCTGAATGAATCGTGAATAAGATGAGTGAGAAAGTTGGACACATATCATACCCCCCCCCCCCCCTCAAATGCTAACCTCTCCTGTTATGGTAATAGTGACAGGTTAGCATGTCTTAGAGGTATGATATAAAATGTTAACCTCCCCCTGTTATTGTAATGGTGAGAGGTTAGCATGTCTTGGAGGTATGATATAACATGCTAACCTCCCCTGTTATTGTAATGGTGAGAGGTTAGCTTGTCTTGGATGTATGATATAAAATGCTAACCTCCCCTGTTATTGTAATGGTGAGAGGTTAGCTTGTCTTGGGTGTATGATATAAAATGCTAACCTCCCCTGTTATTGTAATGGTGAGAGGTTAGCATGTCAAGGAGGTATGATATAAAATGATAACCTCCCTTGTTATTGTAATGGGAGAGGTTAGCATGTCTTGGAGGTATGATATCAAATGATAACCTCCCCTGAGAGGTTAGCTTGAGTTGAATAGGCTGTTGATTGTGGCCTATGTCCCACTCCTCTTCAATGGCTGTGCAAAGTTGCTGGATATTGACGGGAACTTAAACATGCTGTTGTACACGTCAATCCAGAGCATCCCAAACATGCGCAACAGGTGACATGTCTGGTGAGTATGCAGTCCATGGAAGAACTGGGACATTTTACTAGTTACCAGGAATTGTGTACAGATTCATGCAACATGGGTCCGTGCATGATCATGCTGAAACATGAGGTGATGGCATTGGATGAATGGCACGACAATGCTGTGCATTCAAATTGCCATCGATAAAATGCAATTGTGTTTGTTGTCCGTAGCTTATGCCTGCCCATACCATAACCCCACCGCTTCCACGTTGACATCAGAAAACTTGCTGGCCAGAAAACTCACCCACACGACGGTATACACGCTGTCTGCCATCTGCCCGGTACAGTTGAAACCGGGATTCATCCGTGAAGAGCACACTTCTCCAGCATGCCCGTGACCACTGACGGTGAGCATTTTCCCACTGAAGTCAGTTGTGACGCTGAACTGCAGTCAGATCAAGCCCAGGGATAAGGACCACCAGCACGCAGATGAGCTTCACTGAGATGGTTTATGACATTTTGTGCAGAAATTCTTTGGTTTTGCAAACACACCGTTTCATCAACTGTCTGTATGGCTGGCCTCAGACGATTCTGCAAGTGAAGAATCCAGATATGGAGGTCCTGGGCTGGTGTGGTTACATGTGATCTGCGGATGTGAGGCCGGTTGGACGTACTGCCAAATTCTCTAAAACGACATTATAGGCTGCTTATGGTAGAGAAACATTAACATTACATTATCTGGCAAGAGCTCTGGTAGACATTTCTGCAGGCAGCATGCCAATTGAATGCTCCCTCACAACTTAAGACATCTGTGGCAATGTATTGTGTGACAAAACGGCACATTTTTAGAATGGCCTTTAATTTCCCCCAGCACAAGGTGCACCTGTGTAATGATCATGCTGTTTAATCAGCTTCTTGATATGCCACACCTGCCAGGTGGATGGATTATCTTGACAGAAAAAAAGGAGAGAAAGGTCACCACTTAGTAAACACGGGGCTTATTATTCCAATTAAGGCACTCTTGAAGTAAAACGGAGGGACTCACTTCTTGACCTAAGAAGCCTTCATTATCTTGGTAAAAACATTTAAAAACATGACAAACAAACGCCAACACTCTTCGGCATGGTTATAGCCTTCATTAGTGAGAAAATAAATAAGAATAAACAATAGCCTACAGTATGATGCTATTGAATGTTCATGACTTCTATATCAACTATGTGAATGTTCATATTTCCAGCCAATCTGAGTACGATCTGGCATGGCCATATCAACTCGTCTCTGTGGTCTAAATCTTACTAGGGTTGTGTCCCAAATGGCACCGCATTCCCTATATAGTGCACTACTCACAAGGTTATCTATCAAGGTCCATCAGTCGCATGTTTATTCTAGAGAACAGGCTGTGCATGCTGTTTAAATGATGACCGTGGCACAGCAAAGTGCCCGAGCACAAGCCAAGTGCCTGTCCTCTTTAAAGAATGAGCCATTTGCAGCAGGCTAGTGTAGCTAAGTCACTTAGCCACAGGAAGTTACGCTGTCTACCAGTAGCTCCTACAGTGACAATGACTAGACTCGTCAGGCTATGGGGACAAATGGTGTTGTCACTAAGCATATGTCATGGCCCGCGATGGCATGACAAACAGAGGGACTGACAAAATAAGCTGATGATTAGACTCTCACAGTCTAATGAGGCTTGGTGAAGTATCTGTATGTTAGCTGTGTGGCTTTAGTCTGTGTACCAATGTAACAGAGGTGGTTCTGTCACCCATTCTGGTGTGATGAGTGACCTTGTCTGAGGCCTGAAGACTTTCTTTAAATCCCCGGGGTGATGTCTAGGCTTTAGCTCAGGGGGCTCAAATCCCGGCAGGTCACAATAGCACCGTCTATGAGTAGGGGGTTATTTGTCTTAATACAAGGAGAAGGGCAACCTCTGTTGTGTCTGGAGTGTTGATAAAGAAAGATATTAAGGCAGTCCATTGCTCTCGGATGGGTGATTGAACCTTTAATTAACGCCAAGGTTGTTTATCAAGAGCAAACAAAGAGCCTCCAAGTCTGCTAGAGACAAAACTTTTTGTCCTCAAATTACATTTAAAATTGAATCAAGAGAAAAACTGTTTTTTCTTCTCCTCATCAGAAAAGGGACGGCGAATGCCAGGATGTTTCATCTAGCCGCAAGGTATCCCACCGGACGAGAGCCTGACATCGCTTAGTTACCTCTCTCTCTCCAGCTGGCTGATGGTTAACTAAAAATCTCCTACCCCGGCAATTGACCTGGCGACTCCGTGCCGGAGTGCCAGATAAACATGCAGGTGTAAAATATAATGTACAGATTACCTCAATTAGTGTTAATGAGTAAACAAGAGTTTTTGCCCGAGCCCCTCGGTGCATGATGACCCCCCCCCCCCCTCCTCCAGACACACTAGCAGGTGCACAAACTGATTACCTTGTTACCAGCCCCGCTAGGCAATCACTTCCCCAGACCTTGACTTCCAGGGCTGCAGCTCCAATGGCACCCGTAAAAGGTAGTGCACCACTTTTGACCCAGGGTCCGTAGGGCTTGATTCTTTCTTTTTTTTAATAACTCACATGACTTGTGGAATGCACATGAGATATTGACATGGGAGCACTAATGCCGTTCATATAATGTATTAAATGGCACATTGTTACATCTGTATAGTTGTCTCAAGTCCAGCGCGCTCAGGCTGTTGTTACATTAGTATCATACAAACAAATATAGCGTGGCTTTGTGTCTGTGGTTGTCTGTAGCCCAAACAGTGTTGCCAACTCCTCAGTAAGGAAAGTAGCTATAAGCCCGCTAAATGACGTCATCACGCAATTTGCATAATTGGGCATGTGCATGTAATTGTGATGGACGCTGTAGGAGAGAGGAATAACGTCGTGGGAGAAACAAAAAGTGAGTAAAAAGCACCCTAAATATGTTTAGAACTACAAATGCACTTTCTTCTGTCGATTCTTGTTTTTTTTTATGTCACAATTCCAACCCTCCTCCTTTATCCGGGCTTGGGACCAGCAAAAGTGACCCAAAAGAGACACTCAGATTTATTTTTTATTTTTTTTGAGTTTCCTTAATTTGTTTTGGTTTTTAACCTTATGGTCCACTTAGGAGCCTACAACAAGTCACAGTAAAACATGAACATTTTTAACCATAACATTTTTAAAACAAATTTGTATACAATCTACATTAACAATCTAAATGGACCAAAAAGAGACAATAGAAAAAACATTCAAAGGCAATGTGAGAAAATGATGGTAACTAGTCTGGCCCTAATTCAGGTAAAAAAAATTTTTTTATGATAGCCAGGGCGGCGATCAGCCAGCGGCGGCTTCCCACATGCACGATTCATTTGCAGTCTGGATGAGGATGGGTGAGCATCTCAACTTGTATACAATTTGACTAGCAATTATGTAGTCTAGTTAAAGCATATTTTGTTCGCATTTAGCACCAAATTATTATCAAAGTGTCTTCTGCAGTACCAGAGTCACTTCTAATTTGAAAATGCTTGGCCAATAGTAGGTGCAAGGGTAGCACAGTATCAGTGTATAAATTCATTTTTCAATTTCTCATACTATCAGTGATGTTATTAATATAGATGGTAAAAAATAGTGGAGCTAGTACCGAAGCTTGCGGGACACCTTTTTGAAGCTCTAGAAAGTCAGATTTGATACCATCTGCCCTGATGGCTTGGGTTCTTTCATGGAGATAATTATTGAAACTTAAGCAAACATCAGAGGTGAGTTCAATGATCAACAGTGTCAAAAGCTTTGGATAGGTCAATAAACATGGCAGAACAATTTTTTCTATTATCCAAGGCATTCACAACAAGCATTATGGTGGAAGTAGTGCTATATTTAGGTCTAAAGCCAGATTGATTTATATTAAGAATGGCATTTACAGAGAAGAGCGTAGTTGCTTGTTGACTAAAGACTTACTTTAGCAAGCCTAGAAATAAAATGTTATTTGTCACATGCGTCGAGTACAACAGGCGTAGACTGTACCGTGCTTACTTACAAGCCCTTAACCAACATTGCAGTTTGTCACGCCCTGACCATAGATTGCTTTGTATGTTTCTATTATTTGTTTGGTCAGGGTGTGATGTGGGTGGGCATTCTATGTTTGTATGTCTATATTTTCTATTTCTATTGTGTTTGGCCTGGTGTGGTTTTAGTGTTTGTTGCACCTCGCAGAACTCTTCGTTTGTCGTTTTTGTTCGAGTGTTCATATTTATTAAACATATTAGGAATACTTACCACGCTGCACCTTGGTCCTCCTCTCCTTCTCCAGATGACAGACGTTACACAGTTCAAGAAAGAGTTAAGAATATAGTTACTAAATAAACTAAGGTTAAAAAATAGGATAGCAGCTGGGAGTCTTTTTGTCCAAGACTTGGCACTCCGGTACCGCTTGCCCTGCGGTAGCAGAGAACAGTCTATGACAAATGACTGGAACCATTGACAATATTTTGGGCCTTCCTCTGATACCATCTGGTATATAGGTCCTAGATGTCAGGAAGCTTGGCACCAGTGTAGTACTGGGCTAATGCACTACCCTCTGTAGCGCCTTACTGTCAGATGCCGAGCAATTGCTATACCAAGCGGTGAAACAACCTGTCAGGATGCTCTCGATGGTGCAGCTGTAGAACTTTGAGGATCTGGGGACCCATGGCAAATCTTTTCAGAGTCCTGAGGGGGAAAAGTTGTTGTCGTGCCCTCTTCACAACTGTCTTTATCAGAACTCAGGATAAGACCCAGATGCAGACAGCTAGAGTCACATTATTGACCCAAACAGGGGGCTGGCAAAAGATAGGTCAAAGGGTCCGTAATCCAGGGCAGAGTCAAAAAGGTACAGAACAGCAGGCAGGCTCAGGGTCAGGACAGGCAGGGGTTCAGAAACGGATCAGAGTCAGGCAGGTACAGAATGGCAGACAGGCTCGGGGTCAGGGTAGGCAGAATGGTCAGAACTAGGGAAACTAGGGAACAGAACTTGAGAAAGCAGGGAGATGGGAAAACAAGACGAACTGGCAGCATAGGTACAAATACACTGACGATAATGAGGAAGATGGGCGACATCTGGAGGGGGGTGGAGACAAGCACAAAGACAGGTGAAACAGATCAGAGTGTGACAGTCTTTGTGTGATTGGACCATGATATTTTGTTGGTGATGTGGACACCAAGGAACTTGAAACTCTCGACCTGCTCCACTTCTGTTAGGCCCTCCTTTTCCTATAGTCCACGATCAGCTCCTTTGTCTTGCTCACATTGATGTTGATTAATGGGCATTGTCCCCTAAAAATAAATAAACATTGAGGGAGAGGTTGTTGTCCTGACACCACACTGCCTGGTCTCTGACCTCCTCCCTATAGGCTGTTTCATCGATCAGGCCTAATTGATCAGGCCTACCACTGTTAATGATGGTGTTGGAGTAGTGCTTGGCTGTGCAGTCATGGATACAGGAGGGAACTAAGCATGCATCCCTGAGGGGCCCCTGTGTTGAGGATCAGCGTGGCGGATGTATTGTTACCTACCCTTACCACCTGGGGGCGTGCCATCAGGAAGTCCAGGATCCAGTAGCAGAGGAAGGTGTTTAGTCCCAAGGTCCTTAGCTTATTGATGAGCTTTGAGGGCACTATGGTGTTGAACACTGAACTGTAGTCAATGAATAGCATTCTCACATAGGTGTTCCTTTTTTCCAGGTGCGAAACGGCAGTGTGGAGTGCAATAGAGATTGCATCATCTGTGGATCTGTTGAGCCGGTATGCAAATTGGAGTGGGTCTAGGGTACTGGGATAATCGTGTTGATGCGAGGCATGACCAGCTTTTCAAAACACGCCATGGCTACAGACGTGAGTGCTACAGTTCGGTAGTCATTTAGGCAGGTTACCTTAGTGTTCTTTGGCACAGGCACTATGGTGGTCTGCTTAAAACATGTTGGTATTACAGACTCGGACAGGGAGAGGTTGAAAATGTCAGTGAAGAGACTTGCCAGTTGGTCAGCGCATGCTCACAGTACACGTCCTGGTAATCCTTCTGGCCCTGCGGCCTTGTGAATGTTGACCTGTTTTAAGGTCTTACTCACATAGGCTGCGGAGCGCGTCATCACAGTCTTCTGGAACAGCTGGTGCTCTCATGCAAGTTTCAGTGTTATTTGCCTCGAAGCGAGCATATAAGTAGTTTAGCTCGTCTGGTAGGCTCGTGTCATTGGGCAGCTCTCGGCTGTGCTTCCCTTTGTAGTCTGTAATGGTTTGCAAGCCCTGTCACATCCGACAAGCATCAGAGCCATTGTAGTACGATTCGATCTTAGTCCTGTATTGATGCTTTGCCTGTTTGAAGGTTCGTCGGAGGGCATAGCGGGAATTATTACAAGCTTCCGGGTTAGAATCCAGCTCCTTGAAAGCGGCAGCTCTAGCCTTTAGCTCAGCGCGGATGTTGCCTGTAATCCATGGCTTCTGGTTGGGGTATGTACGTACGGTCGCTGTGGGGACGAAGTCATCGATGCATTTATTGATGAAGCCAATGACTGATGTGATGTACTCCTCAATGCCATCAGAGGAATCCCGGAACATATTTCAGTCTGTGCTAGCAAAACAGTCCTGTAGCTTTTCATCTGCTTCATCTGACCACTTTTTTATTGATCTAGTCACTGGTGCTTCCTGCTTTAATATTTGCTTGTAAGCAGGAATCAGGAGGATAGAATTATGGTCAGATTTGCCAAATGGAGGGCGAGGGAATGCTTTGTATGCATCTCTGTTTGTGGAGTAAAGGTGATCCAGAGTTTTTTCCACACTCTGGTTGCACATTTTCTGTGCCGATAGAAATTAGGTAAAACGGTTTTAAGTTTCCCTGCATTAAAGGTATCGGCTACTAGGAGAGCTGCCTCTGGGTGAGCGTTTTCTTGTTTGCTTATGGCGTAATACAGCTCATTCAATACTGTCTTAGTGCCAGCTTCTGACTGGTGGTGGTATGTAAACAGCTACGAAAAATACAGATAAACTCTATAGGTAGATAGTGTGGTCTACAGCTTATCATGAGATACTCTACCTCAGGTGAGCAATAGCTCGAGACTTCCTTAGATATCGTGCACCAGCTGTTATTTACAAATATACATAGACCGCCGCTCCTTGTCTTACCAGACACCACTGTTCTATCCTGCCGGTGCAGCGTATAACCAGCCAGCTGTATGTTGATAGTGTCGTCGTTCAGCCACGACTCCGAGAAGCATAAGATATTACAGTTTTGAATGTCCCGTTGGTAGTTTAATCTTCCGCGTAGGTCATCTAATTTATTGTCCAAAGATTGCACATTTGCTAGCAGAATGGAAGGAAGTGTTTTTTTCCCCGATCGCCTACAAATTCTCCGAAGGCAGCCCACACTCTGTCATATTTTTCTCTGCCTCCTCTTCACGCAAATCACGGGGATCTGAGCATGTTCCCGAGAAAGCAGTATATCGTTCGCATCACACTCGTTAAAGGAAAAAAAGGATTCTACCAGTCCGTGGTGAGTAATTGCAGTCCTGACGTCCAGAAGTTATTTCCGGTCATAAGAGACGGTTATGTCTCTTAATATAAAAAAATTATATTTTTTAAATAAGTTACAAACGACGCAAATAATTTGACAAAAAAACACTATGTTGGGGGCACGTAAAACATCTGCCTTCATCTCCGACGCCATTTTAAACCAAGAATTGTAGTGGGTCTAGCCATGACCAACCTTTCAAAGCACTTCATGGCTGCTGACATGAGTGCTAAGGGGCGGTAATCATTTAGGCAGCTTACCTTCGCTTTCTTGGGCACAGGGACTATGGTGGTCTGTTTGAAACATGTAGGTATTACAGACTCGTTCAGGGAGAGGTTGAAAATGTCACTGAAGACACTTGCCAGTTGGTCCACGTATGCTTTGAGTACACGTGCTGGCAATCCGTCTGGCCCCACAGCTTTGTGAATGTTGACCTGTTTAAAGGTCTTGTTTAAAGGTCGATAATTATCAGGATCATTAGTATTACCCTCTTTTATGAAGCGGTAGTACTAGTGCTGCCTTCCATACTTCAGGAACAATCCCTGTTATTAGAGTTAAATTAAATATATTAGTTATTAAACCAGCAATGAGAGGTGCTGCACTCTTAAGTAAAAATGTGGTGCTGTGGAGTATTTCTGTCTGTAATAAAGCCCTTTTGTGAGCAAAAACAAATTCTGATTGGCTGGGCCTGGCTCCCACAGTGCGTGTGACTTGGTCCCAAGTAGGTGGGCCTAAGCCCTCCCAGGCCCACGCATGGCTGCGCCCCTGCCATGTGAAATCCATAATAATTAGGGCCTAATTAAGTTATTTCAATTCACTGATATCCTTCTATCAACTGTAACTCAGTAAAATATTATAAATTGTTGCATGTAGCTTTTTTTTTTGTTCAGTATATTTTGAAAGATGAGACGATGAGGATTATACTAAATATCGCTTTGATGTCTACAAGCACGCCAAACACCCTTGAGTCCAATGTGCACTTCAGATTTCCATATCATAAAACTGATATCATACACAGTGTCAACGTTTATGATCACTATGTTTGATGTACAAGATGACATGGCATTATACCCTGCGTTGTCCTGAACAGAATGAGCCTATATTTGTTGGATTGTGAAAGAAATGTGCCGCGGACCGCACATCTGAATGCTCTCATGACTCCATGCTATGCGCACTAAAATTATAATCGGCTTCTGAATTGACTTGTGAAAGCCTAACACACCAAGATCATACTTTATAATTTAGCTCGTCGTGTTGGCAACAGAACATCCTTTCAAATTATGCCCACCTGACCCAAATTGCGATTTATAATGGACCATTTTTGGATTGAGTAAACAACTGTAATTGTGTATTGGCTTGGATGCAGGGCCGTGTTCCAAGGAAAACAACTACAAGGGAGCTTGCTCTAGTTTCTCAATGCCAAAGCTAGGAGAGCTAAAAAAAAGCACCTTGTAGTTGAAGACTCATCTTTGAGTCATACAAGTGCATTGAAATGACCTCTGAACTGTGCACACTTTGGAAAGGTCTGTGGCCACCAGTAAATCCTCTTATGTTGCACTTACCCCACCTTTTTCCTGGAACATTTTTATCATGTTACTGAATGTATCCGGAGAATTTTCAGATTTTGTTTTCAACAAATGCATCGAAAAGTACAGTACATTTAAAATGCTAATACAATCAACAGTAACATTTGGATTCAGTCTTCTCAGCTGAACTGTTGTGACCTTTAGTCTAATAATTTCCCCATAATCTCCAAATTGTTCCCTTTAATTGCTTACATGGTTATGTATATGATGTCCCTATTTCTTCTGTAGGAAACATTTACATTTAGCTCAATTCCCACGAGTGTAAGGAGTTAAAGGGGTACACACAAATTAATCATCATGAGTAAGGAACTATGAAAACATTGATTATTTGCAGTATGGCTCAGATTAGATTTTATTTAACCTTTATTTAACTCAGATGAGATGGAGGTTATTACCAAATAAATCCATAGGGACATTTTAGGTTTGCCGTAGAATTGTATATCCCTCAAGGTGTGCCACGGTTAAAAAAGGTTGGGAATCCATTTGGCTCTGGTCAAACGTAGTGTGATTCTGTGGTGGTGGAGGAATGTGCCATCCCAAATGTTGGAGGTTCTTTTCCTTCTAATTTTCTAACAAAATTTGAGGGAAATATGGTGAGGGGAAAAAGCCTTTTGAGATTCAAAATGCCTGAAAAATATTGTAGCCCTGCACAAACCTTCTCATTTATCTAATCTAAAAAAGCAACGGAAAAAAAACAGCATGTGATAATATTTCAGCTTGATGATGCATCTGTTTTCACCATGCACTTTTGGCCATTTCCATGTAGGTGGGTGCACAATATATTCAAATACTTTAGTTGTTTTCATGATATTAGAAACAGAGGTGAGGAAAAAGGGACATTTTTTTGTCCAGAGGATTGCCAGTTTGAATTTCACATTGAAATTCACATTGCTGTGTCCTTGCAAAATAGTCATCTTTCTCGAGTATCCACCCATCAGTATGCTTCTTGGGGTTGTAAAAATGTAAAATGTAATCCATGTACAGCCTCATCATAACTAACCCAATAATGTACTGTAATCTGAGCGAGAATCGCTGCTAGAGCAGTGAGCACATCCCTGGCCCTGTGTTTACCTGGCTGTTTAGCGTCTCAAGGTGACAAATGATTGAGTTCAGACTCTAGTCCTCAGTGACTCATACCATAGGTGCCAGCCATCTGGGCTGGTTGTGTGGGTAGACTGTTAAAGTAAGAGAGGATGCCTTTCTGTTGCTCTCACGCTCTACTTCTCTCTCGCCTCTCTCTCTCTCTCGCCTCTCTCCATTTCTCACCTCTCTCTCTCCCTTTCTCCCTCTCGCCTCTCTCTCTCTCACACACACACACACACTAACACACTCCCTTTCTCACTCTCCCCCCCAGTCCCTTGATTACGGGTTTACTCTCTCGGAAGCATCACTCATCATAACCAAGCACAATCTATTTGGTGCTTTCTCTGTCATGGTCTGACAACCTCAAGCTGTTAAAGGGGAGTCCGGTTATATGAACTCGGAACGCAAATGAAAACGACAACCATAGCCTACATAACCACAGCACTGTACCACAGCCTACATAACCACAGCACTGTACCACAGCCTACATAACCACAGCACTGTACCATAGCCTACATAACCACAGCACTGTACCACAGCCTACATAACCACAGCACTGTACCATAGCCTACATAACCACAGCACTGTACCATAGCCTACATAACCACAGCACTGTACCATAGCCTACATAACCACAGCACTGTACCATAACGTACATGTGCCAAGGTATAAAGACACCCCTCGTTTGTCTATATTAAACAGTGAGCCTTACAGTGCCTTGACGTCCAAAGTTTCTGCAGTATTGACCATTTTCTTCTCACAAATCATTTTTTTTGGGGGGGGGGTCAACCTTGCATGACGACTTCCCGTAGCTTGTCTCGTAGCAGGTGAGATTTCACCACTTGTGTCTGAGTGGATTTGGAGGTATGGCCCAAATGGCATCCTATTCTTATATAGCGAACTACTTTTGACCAGGGCCAATAGGACCTACTTTCAAAACAATCTCATGTAAGTGCCCCCCTAGTCTCCTTATTACTGTTGGCTGGTTCAACAGCACCAAACCTGGGTCCATTACTGTATTAAGTGCCATCCCAGCTCCGATGGCTTTTGCCCCAGATTTAAGTGACATGAAATGCAAAGAGGGATCTTGCCAATGGAACCCCTGTCCTGTGTGCTAAGATCACCACTCAGCAAAACAGGGCTTTGAAATAAATATAGATAACAATTTTATATATGTTGATGTAATGAACCTCTAGTATTCCTTGGAGTACCAGCCATTTTATAAGAGGTAAACATTGACATAACACTAGTTGAAGCTGGCTTGTAGCTTGGTCGAACCACACAGGCCTTAGTGGTAGGGGGTGTGTGTGTGTGTTGCATAGTGAGGATGACACAGAATGATGACTCATGACTTTTAGGACTGTGTGAGCATCAACGTTGACAACATTCATTCCAGTGGCCGTCGGTGCCGTTTATAATTTTCCGTATAAACATGGCTTTATTTCTAGTAAAGCATATTGGATGACTGCCATTCATGTTCCGTTCACCCAGTTCAATGTAACATTGAGAGAATTTTGAGTAATCAAGGTGACAGACAGTCACACATTCAATACCGCCTTGCACACTGTTGACTGCATTTAGCTAACCCAGGGTGCAGTCATTAGTCCAACAGTTGCAAACGAGAGTGTCTATTTGACAAATTCAGGTATGTTTATCCGTTTGAGAAATGATTTTCAACAGAATCCACAGCAGCCACATACAAAACAGCTTGTTGTATATATAATTCCTTCTCACATATATCTACTGCTCTCCTCCTCTCACCTTTTTTTCCAGGAATATTTGAATCATGTTACTGACTGTATCCATTCATTCAGTTTTTTCAGATTTTGTTTTCAACAAATGCAGTGAAAAGTACAGTAAAATATTTTTTTACAATGCACATAAAATCAACAGTGTAATGTTTGGATTCAGTTGTGTGTCAAGTGAACTGCTTTGTCTTTCACTTGCTCTAATCATTTTACCATCATCTCCAAGCTGTTCCATTTCAATTGCCACCATGCTTATGCGTTTCATGTTTTTTTCTGTAAGAAACATTTAAATGTAGCCCTAAACATATAGTCCTATTCCCACGAGTGGAAAGGGTGAACAACACCCTTTCAATATTTATCTGAGATGCCGCTGAGGGGCCTTCCAGAATTAGTAGCAGCTACTACTGGTATTGGGATAAACTCAACTCTCCATATTCATGAGCGATCCATAGACTGGATTTATATTTTTAGAAGGTCAAACCTCCCAGCTGGTAGCAAAATGTTGTTAAACAGTGGGCATAAACCCCGCTGGCTGGTGCACAAACAAATATTTGTTTCTTTTCCACTGTATTGCATGTAAGTCCTGGCGATTCAATTGCATGCCATTTCAGGGGAGCAGGGCAGACCGCTTGAGAAACAGAAGGCTACTTGGACAAGTGCTGCCCGGGTTGGTGCAACTGCTCTGTTGATGCCTGAGCGAGACACCTTGAAATCGTGAGTGAAAAACAAAAGCTTGTAAACAAATGTTCAGGACAGGGTTGGGGTCGATTTCAATGCAGGGAGCGAACTGACATTTAAATGTCCATATCATTTGCATTTCAGTGCAGACCTGCTTCCTGAAATGACTGAGTAGAAATTTAATTGAATCCAGCCCTGGTGCAGGATAGGAGTTTCAATGCCGACTCCACATAAGTTACTTACAATAGGTTACGATGATTGGGTAGAACATAAGTCTGGGAACTTTTTTGGTTTGGTGACTGTTGTTTGGTAATAGATGTTGTAGAAGCAAATATTTGACAGGTTCCTGTTTGTATAATTCAGGAACACATTTAAACTCAGACACAGGATGTAATCAAGTCCGAAGTCTGCAATTCTACCATAGTGTTTCACCATGCCAACATTGAGGCCTGTGGGTGACGACAGAATCCTGTTAGAGCCATCACTTTGCATCATCCAAGATACACAGAGATCCTCTCCTCACTGTGTCAACAAGTGCCACTGCAAAAGTAAACAGAAAGCTGTCTCTGTCCGTCCATCCGTCTGCTTGAAATCATCACGTCAGCATTCATTGGCCTATAAGAAGTGCTGACCCTGCAGAAATAGACTGTAGCCCTGAGCAACCGGAGCCGGAGTGAGATGACCTGATGTGAATTACAACTCATACTCACACCTGCTATATCCCAACTGCTATAACTTCCATACGGGGGGAGGAGGGGACAGGGTATAGCTGCCAACAACCAGCCAGTGTGCCATAAATAAAATAATCAGAACTCATCGAAATCGACCCTTTCAAAGTGTTCTCTTTCCCTGCCTCGCACTCTGCGTGTGTGTTTGTGCAATGAAGGGGTTACTAACTCTGCCTGTCGGAAGGGAGGGTGAGAAACGGACGGAGGGAGAGAGAGAGAGGGAGGGTCTGAGGCAGGAGATGTTACAGTAAAGGTCATCTTCTACCAGATAATATTTGACCTTTCTATTCGTGCTCTGGGGCTACTCCTGATGCGCCCTGTCACACCGACTCACGGACGCAGCCCTTCATCAACCGTTTTTTGATAATGACTTGCAATTAAATGCACTTTAATTTATAATGCAGTTAACCCGGCATCTTAAAATTAACCATTAATGAGATTTTCATTTTAGTACTAATTTGGCGTGTAGCCTTCGAGGCCCGGTTAGTAGCCTGACCTCTCCTTCTCATCTGTGTCCCAAATGGCTCCCTATTTAGGACACTACTTTGATAGTGCTCAGACTCTAATGAGCTACTCAACTGTCTAGCTTGTACCCATTTGTATGTGTGTGTGTCTCCCCCATGCAAGGGCATCATTACTAGGCCTGTGGGACAAGTGGATGGTAAAACACCACATCACACAAAGCTGAAAGGTAGGCCACTTTAGATAAAGGTAGTAATTGTGTTTTTTTCTATCCAGAAGCTTCAGTGAGAAACATTGTGATGAAGGCATCCAAGTGTTGCCATTTCTTGTCAAATTCAACACACACACTTTAATCTTCTCAAACTTTAAAGAGCGCCTATTTTTTATATAAAACATTTTTTTAGGGGGTAGATCACCTTTAATATTGCAGATAGATTGTAACTTCCATCAATGTAATTGTCTGCATCATTTCCAATCCACCATTTGGTATATATATATTTTTTTTTATATATTTTCCCCTAACCCTACCACCCCTCCCCTAATTGGAGTAAACTAATGGACCATATATTGTGCTGTGATGTTTCACAAAAGTACTGAACCTTTCTATTCTCATAGCTTCTACAGATTGTACATTAAAGATACACATTTTTCCTAAAGGTATTATTATATTAATGATCGATTGACTATTCCTTTTCAAACCAGCAAGCATTGCTATTTGCAGAGTTAGCTCCAGGTAAATGTTGCAATTCTTCAGCCATTCCTGGATTTGCTACCAAAAACAAGCTACATATGGACAGTACCAAAATGAATGATCTCACGATTCTGTATCTTCGCAGCAAAATCTGCAGAGCTGGGATGGTTGTATCCCCCACATATATATATATATATATATATATATATATATATATATATATATATATATATATATATATATATATATATATAACATTCTGTTGGTTGCAAGAATTTTGTGTGATAATTTTGATTGGAAAATTATACGTTTTGAATCCGGCGTTGTTCATAAACCATGTGCCATGGAATCGGTACATCTAAAATCTCTTCTCAACTATTTTTGCAATCTATAGACGAGTGCCTATTTTAATTCAGGTTAGTCTCAATGAAATTACATCTGTTTCGCAATCAAGACCTGGATTTTACAGAACCCTGCATTTCTTTAGGCAGTCTCTAGTGGACACGTTGATCTGTAATGTGTGCAGCAGGATACTAACACACCATGGACCAGTGGGACTAGGGAGAACTACTTTATGCAGGTCACCCGTACATAATATAATTCGATTACACAGCCCACTCATTTAGTGTTCATGAGCTGACAAGATGGCTTGACACGGTCAACTCACATGCGTTGCATTCATTAAGGTGATGTGCAGGTCAGGGGTGTCCCCTTCCAATCCCCATTCAATTGCCTCCATGTGTCCGCCTCCTCCAACCCTCTACAGCTGCCCATGCTGAACTTCCACCTTTGACCCCAAGACACCACTAGCTGGCACTTAGTGACTGAAATGGAACTCAGCTCCTTCTTAAATAGCTGTTTTCACCCCCATATCACTGGGCTCTATTAAATGCCCAGAGGTTAAATGGTTCAGATCGCCTCTAATGTAGGTTAGTGCCCTTAGTGGTTTTGCTGTAACGCTGCAGGTCTCCAAGGACACACTCATACTACCACCGCTGCTGTACACATCTCTCTCTTACTCCCCCTCTTTTATTTTCTCCCTCTCTATTTCTCTTTTCTCTTTCTCTGTTTTAATCCCCCTCTCTTTTTCTCTGTCTCTCACTCTTTCCGTCGATTCCCCACTTTCTCTCTCGCTCTGTCTTTCTCGAACAGTATCTCTCTCTCTCTCCCTCTTTCACTCCCCCCCTTCTCTGTCTCCCTCTCTCCCTCTGTTTATTTCTCTCTCTCCCCTCCTTCTCCCCATCCTCCTTCCTCTCTTTGCCTGGGATTCACTAATGCTGGAACAAATATTGGCATAGGGAAAAGGAAAATCCGCAAGAACGCCGATACCTGCCGTTTTACGTTTGGGCACCGATTTTTTTTTTGCTTAACAAAATAGAAACACTAGGCCATCATTACTAGGTCATAAAGATACGTAGAGTAGGTTGATTATTTAATAATCTCCAAGATCAGCATTTTCCCAGTCATTAACTGTGGACTTAGCGAGATGACGCTGCATGCAAACGTTTGTCTATTAGCTGCCACGTTGTAACAACACGAAGCGTGCGCGTGCACATGCGCACATATTCTGTGACTGTGTGAGAGCAAAGTCTTGCATTGCCCCAAAGGGCATCCAACCAACTTGACACAACTGTGGGAAGCATTGGAGTCAACATGGAGCCAGCATCCCTGTGGAACGCTTTCGGCACCTTGTAGAGTCTATGCCCCAATGAACCGAGGCTGTTCTCAAGGCTCAGTATTAGGATGTTTTGTACACTGAGTGATAGTATACTATAATTATGGGTTACAGTATATTATCTCTAAACTCAGCATTCCCATATATCCCTCCAGATTTACCATGCCAGGTAATCGCGCATCAGAAAAAGACGAGAGGGGACCTTCACACTGTCCCGCTACCATAAAAAAGGTGAAATATGAGCGCATTAAAACACTGCACTTAATCCGTCGGTTCAAATTAGCCCCATTAATCATCATTAATTCACTATATTATATTTCTTCACTTAATTACATGTGCTACAAAGGCATAATTGCCCAGAAGCATGCCCGTTGTGATCCTTCATCTCTACTAGGATTGCTAGTGCATCTTCTTCGGTAATTACCCAAGGTGTACTCGCCGGGGACGGTGTTGACGAGAAAGATGATGCCCGAATTAAAAAAGATCACTCATTGCAGATAAGACAGTCATTTCCCAGCCGTTCAGGGAATACCAACAGGAATTAGAATGGATTTTCCTCTCCCAGAGAAACGTTGTAACACAGTTGACATTAGCCAATCTTTTAATTATTGCGCTGTGTGCTTGCTGAGAAAGCTTGATTCTGTTTGGCACAGCACTTTAGTCATCACTGTCCTTTAACTTGTCACCATCGCCATAGCTTTTATCATCATCACCAAAATTACCGTCGCCAACACCATCATCATCATTACCGTCACCAACACTAGCATCATCATCATCATCGTCACCAACACCATCACCACCATCCCTATTATTACCTGCCTTTCTCCTTATTGCAGTCATTTAATTGATATTCATGGTACAGCACATGATTCATGTAATATATAATCCAATGTGCCCAGTCCATTGACTGTGAGACAACAAAGAGGTGCACACAATGTGGCCATCACGGGGACAGCCAGTGCTACCACGACAGGCCCGGCACATAGGCTTCGTCCCTAATGGCACCCTATTACCTATTCAGTTCACTACTTCTGACCAGGGACCACTATATAGGGAATAAAGTGCCATTTGGAACTCACCCATACAGCACAGTATGAGCCTACTTCACATGAAATAGGTAGGGAATATGAAATCACAAAGCGCATTCAAAATGGACCAAGTACAGCTTGCACTCTATAATTAGTCCTGAATAACTTAAAACACCATTTGTTTTTAAATTTCATTTAGTTTCTGTTTCTATGCAACAGGGTTCGCTTGCACAAAACAGTTCTGCTCAAAAGCCTAGCCCAGGGCACAGAGAGTCGTTGAGTATGTTATTCAGCGCAGTTGAATAAGAGTACGTTATTCATGAGTACTCCATGGTTAGAACATTGCATTGTATTAGTATTGGTTTGTATCCAAGTAGAGAAGACCTTCAGCCTGTAAAGCAGGGAGTTGTTTTATGTATACACAATGCAAATGGGAGCCGATGCCTCGGATTGAGGAAATGGCCCTGTGACAAACTGGCGCCCTTGTACTTGTACTTAAAGGGAAAATCCAGACCAAACATTTCTGGTCTGTATCAACAGTGGACTAATGAAAAGAATACCAAAAGAGAGTTTTTTTTAGTGGATTATCCCTTTAAAGACAACTATTGCCTTCCACTCCTTGACATTCTCACGATGCAAAGAATGACAATGACAATATTGCTCTATTCACTTGTTTATCCTTAGCATTATAATGAATTATATTTCAATGGTTGAACAGACCCCGACCACACACACCGTTTCCCTTGGGCTGTTTGGGTAAACACGTTACTATCCATCCCAAGTTGTTTCATTTTCAACTCTTGTAAAGAATAGAGAAAGAAGAGGAGGTTGAATTTGAGAGACCTCTCCCTATCACATTTCCCCCTTTTTTAACTTTCCTACGCAGATCGAGTCGGCTACTGCGACATTCAGCTCGGCTGTCTGTTTCGACATTCCCGCAATGTGGAATTCATCAATCTCCCTCGGCCTCTTAATTGCCTGTCAATCTACATCACGCTTGCTTTGGAACGACAGGACAATGTCAGAGTATAACCCATATACACCGTACACGGGCCTCACCGCCTCCCCTAGCAACGGAAAATTAAAAATCAATTAATTCATTGGTCTTGGTTAACCTTGCTGACGTTTGATTAATATTCTCATCAATAGCAATAAAAAGTGTCCTTGAGCAAGCTCAGAACATACCCCTGAACTGATGATGGTCTCCTGGGGAACCATGGCTCGATTTCATTGACAGACAGCTGATGGAACCAATAACAGTAGCTCAAATGACCCCTCCTTTCCAAATGACCCCTCCCCCATTTGATTGGATGGACTAGTAGTGCACTACTTTTGACCAGAGCCCATCAAAGTAGTACACTATTATAGGGAATTAGGGTGCCATTTGGGTTGTAGTCATGTACATGTATATTACAAACAGTGGAGCTATTCCGTCCGTAAGGCAATCAAACGGGCAAAACATCAGCACAGAGACAAAGTGGTGTCGCAATTCAACGGCTCAGACACGAGTCATTAAAACTCATTTTTCAACCACTCCACAAATGTCTTGTTAACAAACTATAGCTTTGGGAAGCCGGTTAGAAGATCTACTTTATGCACGACAAGTAATTTTTTCAGCAATTGTTTACAGACAGATTATTTCACTTATAATTCACTGTATCACAAATCCAGTGGGTCAGAAGTTTACATACACTAAGTTGGCTGTGCCTTTAAACAGCTTGGAAAATTCCAGAAAATGATGTCATGGCTTTAGAAGCTTCTGATAGGCTAATTGACATAATTTGAGTCAATTGGAGGTGTACATGTGGATTTATTTCAAGGCCTACCTTCAAACTCAGTGCCTCTTTGCTTGACATCATGGGAAAATCAAAAGAAATCAGTCAAGACCTCAGAAAAAAATTGTAGACCTCCACAATTCTGATTCATCCTTGGGAGAAATTTCCAAACGCCTAAAGGTACCATGTTCATCTGTCCAAACAATAGTAAGCAAGTATAAACACCATGGGACCACGCAGCCATCATACCGTTCAGGAAGGAGATGCGTTCTGTCTCCCAGAGATGAACGTATTTCGGTGCGAAATTGCAAATCAATCCCAGAACAACAGCAAAGGACCTTGTGAAGATGCTGGAGGAAACAGGTACAAAAGTATCTATATCCACAGTAAAACGAGTCCTACATCGACATAACCTCAAAAGCCGCTCAGCAAGGAAGATGCCACTGCTCCTAAACCGCCAGAGGAAAGCCAAACTACGGTTTGCAACTGCACATGGGGACAAAGATCGTACTTTTTGGAGAAATGTCCTCTGGTCTGATGAAGCAAAAACAGAACTGTTTCGCCATAATGACCATCGTTAGGTTTGGAGGAAAAAGGAGGAAGCTTGCAAGCCGAAGAACACCATCCCAACCGTGAAGCACGGGGGTGGCAGCATCATATTGTGGGGGTGCATTGCTGCAGGAGGGACTGGTGCACTTCACAAAATAGATGGCATCATGAGGACGTAAAATTATGTGGATAAATTGAAGTAACATCTCAAGACATCAGTCAGGAAGTTAAAGCTTGGTCGCAAATGGGTCTTCCAAATGGATAATGACCCCAATTATACTTCCAAAGTTGTGGCAAAATGGCTTAAGGACAACAAAGTCAAGGTATTGGGGTGGCCATCACAAAGCCCTGACCTCAATTCTATAGAAAAAAACTGAAAAAGCGTGTGCGAGCAAGGAGACTTCAAACCTGTCTCAGTTACACCCGCTCTGTCATTAGGAATGGGCCAAAATTCACCCAACTTATTGTTGGAAGCTTGTGGAAGGCTACCCGCAACATTTGACCCAAGTTAAACAATTTAAAGGCAATGCTACCAAATACTAATTGAGTGTATGTAAACTTCTGACCCACTGGGAATGTGATGAAAGAAATAAAAGCTGAAATAAATAATTCTCCCTACTATTATTCTGACGTTTCACATTCTTAAAATAAATTGGTGATCCTAACTGACCTAAAACAGGGATTTTTTACTCGGATTAAATGTCAGGAATTGTGAAAAACTGAGGTTAAATGTATTTGGCTAAGGTGTATGTAAACTTCCGACTTCAACTGTGTATGTATGTGTAAAAATACGACAAATATATATGCAATTTGGAAGACACTTTTAGCTAAAGTGAGTTACAGCCGTGTGTATACATTTCATGTATCGGTGGTCTCAGGAATTGAACCTGCTATTCTAGCGCGTGCAAGGGCCACGCTTTTCCCAGCCCAGCACGGGTGACACAAGCATGCCCCAATGTTCTTTGACATATTTGAACCCCGCTCTCACTCAGAGCTCCAAGAACATTTCAACCTCCCGCTTAGCTCACATCTCAAATACTGTAACCTTAATCAAGCCAATGAGTTAATGCTTTGATGAAGCGCAGAGAGCGGCGCAATTAGAATTTGCTGAGGTGGGCCACATTTCTAACCGAGGTGAGGACGGCAATTCCGGGCAGCCCAAACTACCAGCCATCAATCACGCAGGCCAGAGATTGAAATGTTTGATGTTCCAACCACCGTCGAAAACTGCCCGACGACAGTTATAAGTGAAGGGCAGGAGGCCACATCTCTGTATTTAATTGGTCAGCCCGCTTCTGAAGTAGACGTTGTGCAGTATTGTGTCGTATACTCTGTGAAACATTGCGTTTAGGGTTTTAGTGTAGATCCTTATTGATTGGCTGTAAAAGGGAAAATGCCTCGATATACACTCAACAGAGGCTCTGTTTTAAAAAAAACTTTACGTGGTGCGATCGGCTGACGTCGCTTTTAGAACGAGTAACTCTGGTGTCATCCGTAACCGTTGTATCAATCATAGAGGTTAGGATGTTACAACCAAATAGTTATAACATTTATTTAACAAGCCCTCAAAAACAGCACGCAGTTGTCATTGGTTTTAGTGGAGCTGAGGGTCTCCTTGCCCCCCCAGCAGGCAAATCCAACACTCTACACCTTATAGTGATTTTTATTTTTTAAACAACCCTTATGTGTCTATTAGAGTATACATAGAGACCCAGTTTAACTTATTACAAAGGTGTTTCACCATACATACCATTCCTACAGAAAAAAGGTGGCGGTAGTCCTATAAAAAATACCATGCAAATGTAACAGAGTGGAAATCCCATCCCAACCTGGACAATGGCCGATACTAACGCACCCACACCACTAACTAGTTAGTGATTAACTGTATCTGCTACATAAAGGCTCGCCATGGACCCGCCGCATGTGTCAATTCATGCCCTATCATCGTCTTATGACCGATTTACATGACGATCTTTTAACCTTTCAGGAGCCTCTACCCCGGGTCCGGGAGCACCCCCCACCCACCCCCACACTGATTAGCATCGCTAGCATAGCGTCACAATTAAATAGTAGCATCTAAATATCATTAAATCACAAGTCCAAGACACCAAATGAAAGATACAGATCCTGTGAATAAAGCCACCATTTCAGATATTTTAAATGTTTTACAGGGAAGACACAATATGTAAATCTATTAGCTAAACACGTTAGCAAAAATCACAATTTTTCTTTGTCCACCATTTTCTCTCAACACCATTAGCTATCACCAATTCAGCTAAACTAAGATATTGATAGCCACTAACCAAGAAAAAACCTCATCAGATGACAGTCTGATAACATATTTATGGTATAGGATAGGTTTTGTTAGAAAAATGTGCATATTTCAGGTATAAATCATAGTTTGCCATTGCAGCCAGCATCACAAATCTCACCAAAGCTCCTAGAATTACTACAGACAGCAACGTGTATTACCAATTTACTCATCATAAAACATTTCTTAAAAATACACAGCACATAGCAATGGAAAGACACAGATCTTGTGAATTCAGACAACATTTCAGATTTTCTAAGTGTTTTACGGCGAAAACAAAAAATCGTTATATTAGCATACCACATACGCAAACGTTACCAGAGCATTGATTCTAGCCAAAGAGAGCGATAACGTAATCATCGCCAAAATATATTAATTTTTTCACTAACCTTCTCAGAATTCTTCAGATGACACTCCTGTAACATCATATTACAACACACATATAGAGTTTGTTCGAAAATGTGCATATTTAGCCACCAAAATCATAGTTAGACAATGACAAAAGTAGCTCAGCTGGTCAGAAAATGTCCTGCACCATATTAGACAGTGATCTAGTCTTATACATAAATACTCATAAACTTGACTAAAAAATACAGGGTGGACAGCGATTGATAGACAATTTAATTCTTAATACAATCGCGGAATTACATTTTTAAAATTATCCTTACTTTTCAATACAGGTTGCGCCAAGCGAAGCTATAGCAAACAAAATGGCGGCATAAGCGTTTAACATTTATCGACAGAAACACGATTTATCATCATAAATTGTTCTTACTATGAGCTGTTCTCCCATCAGAATCTTGGACAATGAATCCTTTCTTAGGTCTAATCTTCTTTTGGTCGAAAGATGTCCACTTGTCCGTCGAAATGCCCACTAACGTACGACCGGGACCCCGAAACGTGCCCGGAGCTTCACAGTCTATTACAAAGCAATGCCTCAAAATCGCACTAAACGGATATAAACTGCTATAAAACGGTTTAAATTAACTACCTTATGATGTTTCTAACACCTATAACGAGTAAAAAGATGACCGACGCTATATTACTGGCTAAACCAAGGCTTAGAAAAAGGCCAGTCAGATACCCTTCTTGCGTTGAGCGCAGTGTCGAAAGGAACGCTACTTCCGGTATTTGGTGATTTATAGAGCCAATGATTGCGCAATCGACTCCATTCAAATTGTCACCACTTACTGACATCTAGAGGAAGGCGTGGGCAGTGTTTGTATCTCATAGGATTTACAGAGACTTTTAAAACTGATCTGGAACCAGAGGCCAAGATGTCTAAATCTCACACACTGGGAGGAAAAGTGCTGTAGAATGAGTTCTGTTTCACTCAGAGACATAATTCAAACGGCTATAGAAACTAGAGAGTGTTTTCTATCCAATAATAACAATAATATGCATATTGTACGAGCAAGAATTGAGTACTAGGCAGTTTAATCTGTAGAGAAAATTATGCTAATGCGAAACAACACCCCCTATAGTTGCAAGAAGTTTTAAAGCCAGATTCAAAAGATGTTGCAAGAAACAACACCGCAGATATTGAGATACGAGCGATGCAAGACTTTGCTCTCACACAGTCACGGAACATCTGCGCCTGTGCACACTTGCGCTTCGTGCTGTTACAACGCGATAGCTACAGGACCAAAACGCATCTCGCTGAGTCTACTGTTAATGATGGGGAAAATGCTGATCTTGGAGATTATTTAATAATCAGCCTACTCTATGTATCTGTATGATCTAGTAATGATGGCCTAGTGTTTCTATTTAGACAGAGAGAGAGAGAGAGAGATAGAGAGAGAGAGAGACTTCTCCCTTGCCATAATCAGGCTTGACCCCCCCTCCTCCATTCCCAGACCTCACCATCCCTTTTATCCTTCCATTTCTTCCCCAGCTCAGAGCCCCATTGCAGCGGCAATCATTTTCTCCCTGCAATTAATTCCTCAGCTTCACCCCTCCCTCTCTCTGGCCTCGTCCCAATTGGAACCCTATTCCGTACCCTGTGCACTACCTTTGACCATATGGCTCCGTTCAAAAGTAGTGCACTATGTAGGGATTAGGGTGCCATTTGGGACGGCATTTTCTCTCGCCGTCTCCACGGACTCTGCATGCGGTACCGCCTGATTAAAAGAAAACTGATTCCAACAATCATTTCTTCCTCCTTTTCAATTAAACCATCCATTGCTCTTTTCATTTTTGCTATGCTTTGACAATTAATACAGTTCTTCATCAAGCTGGAGAAAAGGCTGCTTCTCGGGGAAATGCCTGATGATGATGTTTCCATCAACATGTTTATTTATACAGCTACACAAATGCATTTGTCTTCTGGTGTGAAGAAGGAAGTATTCATTTCAGGTTCGTCTGTCTTAGCGAAGGATGGTAGAGGTTACAAAGGCAGTTAGAATCTCAGGTCGGACGATACAAATCTGTGGGGAGTTTAGTATCCTAGATGCCGTCTCCTGTCTGTTGTGTCCTTGAGCAAGGCACTTAAATGCTCCAGGGAGGCTGACCCTGTGGCTGATCCTGTGCTTTCAACCGCTCCAGGTGGTGTACCTCCTGGTTTTGGCTTGAAAAAGACACATTTACTTTTTCCGTTCTCAGAGAATGAATAATGAAGTATTGTTCTACTAGAAGCAGAGATGCACGCCGCACTCAGCACCTTTCTGATGTACCGTATGTCAATTCAGACTTTTCTTCGTCTGACTTTCATCATGTGCACTTTAAACAGAACGGGCTTCATGGCAGAGAGATGACAATGGATTCCATATACTGTATGTCAATGGAACGAACTGCTTTTTTAGGCACCGTGGCATCAAATGTGAATGACAGAATGTCTTCAAAACATCCCTCCGCAGACACAGAACTGTGTAAATAATGAAAGGCAGGGGTTCAAATAGCTACCCAGACTAGCTGCTAGGGTTGACTATCTGTCACTTTATCCCTACCCGTATGTACACATCTTACGTCAATTACCTCGTACCCCTGCACATTGACTCGGTACTGGTACCCCTTGTATATAGCCAAGTTATCATTACTCATTGTGTATCTATTAGTATTTGTAATGAATCCGCTGAGAGTCGGGGAAGCAAGTTCAGGGAGTGAGTGTTTGAATAAATAAATGAAACGAGGTACACGTAGCGCAAGCAGCACACCGACATGAAAACAGAGTCGATGACACCTGAGGAAAGAACCAAGGGGAGTGACGGGAATGTAGGGGAGATAATCAAGGAGGTGATGGAGTACAGGTGAGTGTCATGAGGCGCAGGTGCGCGAGACGATGGTGGACAGGTGTTGCGGGATAATCAGCAGCCTGATGACCTAGAGGCCGGAGAGGGAGTAGACGTGACAATACTTTAATTACTAAGTGTTTTACTTTCTATTACTTCTCTATTTGCTTTCTCTCTGCATTGTTGGGAAGAGTCCGTAGGTAGCATTTCACTGTTAGTCCACACCTACAGTTTGATTTACAGTAAGTCAGATGGTATTGTCACGACTTCCGCCGAAGTTGGCTCCCCTGCCTGTTCAGGCGGTGCTCGGCGGTCGTCGTCACCGTCCTACTAGCCGTCACCGATCCCTTTTTCGTTTGTCTGTTTGTTTTGTCTTATTAGTTACACCTGTGTTTCTGTTTTCGTTTAATGAGCTTCCCTATGTTTAGTAGGTAGACCCGCCCTCGTTTTGTGCGGGATTGTCTTTATTTTGTTACGTGTGTGCATTGTAGGCTGAGGTGTATTTTCTTTCTTACACTTGACACCCTGTGGTTTTTGGGTTGTCACGTTGTATGTCCGCACCCTGTATTGTTGGGCTTATATTTTGTGTGTGCCTTAGTATAGAGCACTATACCCCAGTGGAATTCTCTCTGCGTCTGATTCCTGCACCCACCTAGTCCCGCGTGACAGGTATTTGTTTCTTTCAGATACTTTGAGCCTGCGTGGAGTGCCAGATGTACAGGGTTTAAATTAAACTTGTGAGACTATTCCATTGGTCCCAGTGTGCGAGGCAATCTCAATGAAGCAGAGCTAAGTATTTGAAAGAAAACTAATACTAGTAGGTTCGAGCGTGATTTTCATAGAACTGTCCCAAAATGTGACAGGTCCTCTCTCAATCAGATTATTTCCGTCAGCATGTTTTGGGTCTTTCTTAGGCATCAAAACTCAATTTCCCTCTAATTTGACCCTTGACGTTAGGTCACAATATTGTGGAAGGTTATGGTGCTGGCTCGAAGCAGGAAATACATCAAAATACTCAGAATCACAATGATACCTCTCAGAGGTCAGGTCTAGTTGCTTAATGGCCTTGCACAAATGCGAACGTGGGTTGAAGTGGGCAGCAGCTCCGATGAGGAAATGATTTCCCGCAAAACCTATGCAATCTAGATGAGGCCGCAGCCCTAAAAGGTCAGCTCAGCATTAGAACCTATATGGGCCTCTCACAAAATACATGGCTAACATTCTGGTTAACGTTCTTGATTGCCCTCACGCAACCCACAGAGATGCAATACATGTATGTTCCACAGCCCTTTCACAGTCTAATCAGACTGTCCATTCCAAGTTGATCTGGACAATTACGACCCGTTGGCTCCGTCCATGATCCAAGGCCACCACCACGCTAACAATCCCCTTTCTAAACCTCAAAAAAGAAACAAAAGACAAACCCTTGGGTACATGAGTACGATCTTGAAGTCATAGTGCATAACGGTATTCCTTTTAGAGAGGAGACCAGAGAGCAGCGAGAAAGACCCGAGACAGAGAACGAGAGCGGGAGAGAGCCGGTTCTGAAAATAACAGAAAACATCTCAGAGTGACACACAAAACCCTAACAAGCTGCTGTGGATAATGGTTGCTAACAATACTAACAATGCACAGGGAAGGACTCAAGAGACTATGAATAGAGCAGAGGTTAACAACGTGACCATCCAGATCGCCAATGACACAGGCCTTGTGCCCAGATTGTCACACGGGCGCCAAGCCATGAACATGGCAGTGAAAAAAGTTGGAATAATTTTGATATAAATAGGTGACTTCTGGACATAAAATGAGCAGGTGGCTTGATAAGTGGATGCTCTGGCCCTTGTAATTGCCGCTACTGAAGGCAAGGCGGCTAAAACCCCGTTATCCCCTTCTCTCTTAAAAGTTGTCTGCAGCAGCTTGGAAAAGTCCGGTTTCGAGTTATGTTCCGAGGTCAGCTTGTGCACTTTACTTAGGATTGTAATGCGTTTGTCACTTCGGAGATGACCCTGGTCAACACATCCATGTGTCGTCTTTTACTTTTTTTTTTTTACATGGACAGCTACATTTCTTTATATATATAATATTTTTTTCATGTGTGACAGATTATCTTTGGGGTTTGGACTAAGAGAACGAGTCCTGACTTTAGTTGTCCCCTCATTTCAGAACCCACCCCAGAAAACCCCCATCCTACCAAATAACCCCACCGCACCTCGACCCAGGGAGTGACATTGTGTGCCAACAGCGGGGATTGATCTGTCCTCCACCTACTCTCATCTATTGTGTGTTACACAATAAGTGCTATAAGAATCAGTAAGATTTCTTGGGCTGTGGAGATCTGAATGGCCTCTTTGAACTCTGTTCTCACTCTCGTCTCATTGTTGTCTATAGTGAGTCATACCAAGGAATATATGAGAATCAGTGAGATTTCTCTGGCTGTTGGCCTCTTGAACTCTATTCTTGTCAAGTGGAGCCAGGGAGACAAGATAAGCTGATTTTGACTCTGCAGATCAAGAGCCAATCAGGGATAATGATGACTCATTGCTCCAACACTAGCCCAGAGTCTTACATTTAGTGAGTTTTGGAAATGTTGAATATGTTCCAATTCTAGACATTCAGTTACCTTTCGTTGTTTACATTTTACGCATGTAACTCATTGTCTTTCGTCAGATGGCGTCATTCTAATGCGACATGCGCTAACATGACTGCCATAGAATTTTGTAGTGTTAAGTAAAGGCATCATAATGCACAAACTTTGATGTGCCAACTCTCTAAATACATGGCTCAGCACTCGCACATTCAACTCAATAAGCATTATTTTTTGTCAAATGTACTCACGACAGAATTTTCCTTGACATGTGGAACATACATGACACATAAAAAAAAAAAAAAAGCTTTATTGCTTGTTAAATTTGCATAATATTATGACAGAATCTTTTCCTTGACACGTGACGTGGCTCACATACATACATACATACATACATACATACATACATACATACATACATACATACATACATACATACATACATACATACATACAGTATATGACACATGTAAACGATAACAACACTGACATTCACATTTCCTCAGAGTGCAACCTCTCATACGAGTGGTGTTTTATGAAACCACACATTAGCACTTCTTTGGATTGAGATGTTGCCTGTGATAGCTTCACCTACATTATAGTATGATAGTGAAATGATGATGATGCGGTTATTAGGTTAATAACTAGTCTGCTATTCCCTCTTTATTGGTCATATGACACACATCTTTGCAATGGGATTCACGCACACACACACACAGACCCTTAATTGTGCAAGAGCATGTCACCATTCCTTTTTCTGATGTCAGTCTGCCTGATAGCAGTGAGCTTACAAGGTGCTAAGTACCTGGATGCCTTCAGGGAGAGACAGAAAGCCCTACCTGGCTTTGAGAGAGGCTTGGGTCATAATTGGTTACATGGCTGGTTGGAGAAACGGATAGAGAGCCTCAGAGCATATTAAAGAAGCACTAAGCCTACAGAAATTACAGATGCATTTCGTTAGCATTGCGAGGGTAATGTAAAAGTGTGATAAATGGTTTCCGTCTGCCAATTCTGTTGCATACTTCCTTCTGGGGAAAATGATGATGATGGTGCAGTAGGATATAAAGGACCATGATATTCAAGATGGGTTACGGATTTCCCGGACAAGACTGGAAATAGATTGATTCTGGGCTGTTTGGAAGTTGTTTTAATAGCAAAGTTGAGTTTCACTCTTGTTTCTTCCAGGTAACTTTTTTCAGTCGATCAAATGAATCGAGAAGCACATTTTGATGGTACTGTAGGAATAACATTTGAGGTGGAACCCCAGCCATGTGAGGTTGGTCTTGAATTGCCTGTTGCGCCAGCAATAGCAAACCAAGTATCTAGCTTGCTACCAATAAGGATAATGTAGCTGGCTTTCACACTGCAACAGTTTGGCTTTTTAAACATGCCATGTCTTCAATGGTCTCCAGTGGTTGTAGAACTACAGTCAGAGGCCGCATGTGAAATGGAACCCTATTTACTACTGTATATAGGGAACTACATTTTGACATGACTCTTGGGGGCCCTGATCAAATGCAGTGCCTTACAAAAGTATTCATACACCAAGACTTATTCCACATTTTGTTGCGTAAACACCCTGAATTCAAAATGGATTAAATATATGTTTTATACACAATACCCCATAATGAGAAAGTGAAAACATGTTTGTAGAAATGTTTGCTCATTTATTAAAAATGTTATACAAAAATATCTCATTTACATAAGTATTCACACCCCTTATTCAGTACTTTGAAGAAGCACCTTTTTTGGCAATTACAGCTTTGAGTTGTCTTGGGTATGTCTGTATCAGTTCTACACATTTTCATTTGGGGATTTTCTCCAATTCTTCTTTGCAGATTTTCAAAAGTTCTGTAAATTTAGATGGACGGTGAACAGCAATCTTCAAGTCTTTCCACAGATTTTCAATGAGATTCAAGTCTGGGCTTTGGCTGGGCCTCTCAAGGACTTTCACATTCTTGTTTTGAAGCCCTTCCAGCATTGCTTTGGCTGCATGCTTGGGGTCATTGTCCTGTTGGAACATAAATCTTCGCCACAATCTAAGGTTGTTTGCCCTCTGAAGCTGGTTCTTATCAAGGATTTGCTTGTATGTGTCTTTATTCATTGTTCCCCATCTTTACCAGTCTCCTAGTCCCTGCTAATGAAAAGCATCCCCATAGCTTAATGCTGCCACCACCATGCTTCATGGTAGGGATCGTGGTAGATGGGTGATGAGCTGTGCCTGGTTTTCTGCAGACATAGCGCTTTGAATTCAGGCAAAAGAGTAAAATTTTGGTCTCATCAGAACACATAATATTTTACCTTATGATCTATCTTTTACATGCCTTTGTGCAAACTCCAGGCGTACTGTCATACGCCTTTTTCTCAGGAGTGGCTTTCGTCGAGCTACTCACTCGTAACGCCCAGATTGGTGAAGTGCTATAGAGACTATTGTCCTTCTGGCAGGTTCTTCCATCTCAGCCAAGGAACTCTGTAGTTCTGTCAGAGTGGTTATTGGCTTTTTGGACACCTCCCTGACCAAGATCCGTCTTCACTGGTTGCTCAGTTTGGTCAGACGGCCAACTCTAGGCAGAGTCTGGGTAGTTAATTTTTTTTCTCAATTTCCTAAAAATGGAGACCACTGTGCTCTTGGAGATTTCCAACATTCTTGATTGTTTAAAAACCTTCTCCAGATATATCACAATTCTATCCCAGAGATCTAAGGACAGTTCCTTGCACTTCGCGGTTTAGTTTCTGCTCTGACATGCACTGTCAACTGTGGGACAGGTGTGTTTCATGTCTAAACAATTGAATTGGCCACAGGTGGACTCCAATGAAGTTGTAGTGACATCAAGGATGATCAGAGGAAGTTGGATGCACCTGAGCTCAATTTGGAGTGTCATAGCAAAAGGTGGGAATTCTTACAGTACCAGTCAAAAGTTTGGACACACCTACTCATTCCAGGGATTTTCATTATTATTTTTTTAATTCTACATTGTAGATTAAAAGTGAAGACATCAAAACTATGAAATAACACATTTGGAATCATGTAGCAACCAAAAACATGTTAAACAAATTAAAATGTATGTTATATTTGAGATTCTTCAAAGTAGCCACCCTTTGCCTTGCTGACAGCTTTGCACACTCTTGGCATCCTCTCAACCAGCTTCATGAAGTAGTCACCTGGGATGCATTTCAATTAACAGGTGTGCCTTGTTAAAAGTTAATTTGTGGAATTTCTTTCCTTCTTAATGCCTTTGAGCCAATCAGTTGTGTTCTTACAAAGTAAGGGAGGGGGTATACAGAAGATATCCCTGTTTGGTAAAAGATCAAGTCCATATTATGGCAAGAACAGATCAAATAAGCAAAAAGAAACGACAATCCATCATTACTTTTAAGACATGAAGTTTCTTCAAGTGCAGTTGCAAAACCATCAAGCGCTGGCTCTGAAACTGGCTCTCATGAGGACCGCCACAGGAAAGGAAGACCCAGACTTACCTCTGCTGCATAGGATAAGTTCATTACTGTTAACCTGTTTGGGATAGAGGGCGCTATTTTCACTTTGGGAAAAAATCGTGCCCAATTTAAACGGCCTCGTACTCTATTCTTGCTCGTACAATATGCATATTATTATTACTATTGGATAGAAAACACTCAAGTTTCTAAAACCGTTTGAATTATATCTGTGAGTAAAACAGAACTCATTTTGCAGCAAACTTCCTGTCAGGAAGTGAAAAATCTGAAATCGAGGCTCTGTTCCAGGGCCTTCCTATTCATTTGCTTGAAATCTATGGATATACATGCACTTCATACGCCTTCCACTAGATGTCAATAGGCAGTGGGAGGTGGAATGGGGTGTATAGCTTGATCTGAGTTCAAACGAGAGCTCTTGGAATGACGTGACCCCAAATTTCCTTTGTCCAGCAAGGTGCGGGAAGGAACCCTGGATTGCCTTCTGAAAAGCTTTCGTTATAGATGGCTAATATCTCCGGCTTTGATTTTATTTGATACATGTGATAATATCATCGTAAAGTATGTTTTTTCAATATAGTTTTATCAGATTATTGAACGTTTATCGGGAGTATTGGCGTTTCCGTTCTCTGCTTTTGGTGAAGATGGACAACTTCGCGCCACTTGGCTAGCTTTGGTTGCTAATTCGACAGGCGAAGAGGACATTCTAAAACCAAACAACGATTTATTCTGGACAAAGGACCCCTTGTACAACATTCTGATGGAAGCTCAGCAAAAGTAGGAACCATTTATGATGTTATTTCGTATTTCTGTGGAAAATGTTTAGTAATATTTTCCGCCCTCATTGCAGGCGCTGTCTCGCTATAACGTAAGCTGTATGTCGTACTAAAGTTATTTTTAGAATTCTAACACGGCGATTGCATTAAGAACTAGAGAATCTTTCATTTGCTGTACAACATGTATTTTTAGTAAAGTTTATGATGAGTTCTTTGATTAGATTAGGTGAGTGTCAGAAATATATTCGGATAATTTTGTGCAGTTTGGCGACGTATTCACATTGTAAAAACACGATTTGTACCGCTAAATATGCACATTTTCGAACAAAACATATATGTATTGTGTAATATGATGTTATAGGACTGTCATCTGATGAAGTTTGTTAAGGTTAGTGAATAAATGTATATATTTTGCTGTTTTTTTGCGATCGCCTCCTTTGCGGTGAATGAATGCGGTTGTGTGGTTGGCTATTGTAGTAAGCTAATATAATGCTATATTGTGTTTTCGCTGTAAAACACTTAAAAAATCTGAAATATTGGCTGGATTCACAAGATGTTTGTCTTTCATTTGCTGTACACCATATATTTTTCATAAATGTTTTATGATGAACATTTAGGTATTTCACGTTGCTCTCTGTAGTTATTCTAGCTGCTTTGGTGATATTTGTGATTGTAGCTGCAATGTAAAACTATGATTTATACCTGAAATATGCAAATTTTCCGAACAAAACATAGATTTATTGTATAACATGTTATAAGAC
Organism: Salvelinus fontinalis; assembly: GCF_029448725.1. NCBI lineage: Eukaryota > Metazoa > Chordata > Actinopteri > Salmoniformes > Salmonidae > Salvelinus > Salvelinus fontinalis. Next base: position 50,494,025 of record NC_074669.1, read on the forward strand.
TGTCATCTGATGAAGTTGTTTCTTGGTTAGTGACTAATTCTATCTCTATTTGGGGGTTTTGTGCAAGCTACCTGTGCTGTGAAAGAAATGTCTGTGTTTTTTTGTATTTGTTGGTGAGCTAACATAAGTATACGTTGTGTTTTCGCTGTAAAACATTTAAAAAATCGGACATGTTGGCTGGATTCACAAGATGTTTATCTTTCATTTGCTATATTGGACTTTTTAATGTGTGAAAGTTAAATATTTCTAAAAAATATTTTTTGAATTTCGCGCGCTGCCTTTTCAGTGGAATGTGGGGGGCTAGACAGGTTAACAGCACCTCAGATTGCAGCCCAAATAAATGCTTCACAGAGCTCAAGTAACAGACAAATCTCAACTTCAACTGTTCAGAAGAGACTGTGTGAATCAGGCCTTCATGGTCGAATTGCTGTAAAGACACCACTACTAAAGGACACCAATAAGAAGAAGAGACTTGCTTGGGCCAAGAAACACGAGCAATGGACATTAGCAATGGACAGTCTCGTGCTTCTACACCTGCATTGCTTGCTGTTTGGGGTTTTAGGCTGAGTTTCTGTACAGCACTTCGAGATATTAGCTGATGTATGAAGGGCTATATAATTAAACTTGATTTGATTTGATTAGACCGGTGAAAATCTGTCCTTTGGTCGGATGAGTCAAATTTGAGATTTTTGGGTCCAACCGCCATGTCTTTGTGAGAGGCAGAGAAGATAAACGGATGATCTCCGCATGTGTGGTTCCCACCGTGAAGTATGGAGGAGGAGGTGTAATGGTGTGGGGGTGCTTTGCTGGCTACCACACACGCAGCGATACGCCATCCGATCTGTTTTGCGCTTAGTGGAACTTTCATTCGTTTTTCAACAGGACATGGAGTGCTGTATCAGATGACCTGGCCTCCACAATCACCCGACCTCAACCCAATTGAGATGGTTTGGGATGAGTTGGACCACAGATTGAAGGAAAAGCAGCCAATAAGTGCTCAGCATATGTGGGAACTCCTTCAAAACTGTTGGAAAAGCATTCCTCATGAAGCTGGTTGAGAGAATGCAAAGAGTGTGCAAATCTGTCATCAAGGCAAAGGGGGGCTACTTTGAAGAATCTAAAATATAGAACATATTTTGATTTGTTTAACACTTTTTTGTTTACTACATGATTCTGAATGTGTTATTTCATAGTTTTGATGTCTTCACTATTATTCTACAATGTAGAAAAGAGTAAAAATAAAGAAAAAACATTGAATGAGTAGGTGTTTCCAAACATTTGACTGGTACTGTATGTAAATGATATATTTCTGTATTTCATTTTCAATACATTTGCAAGAATGTTTCTAAAAACATGTTTTTGAATTGAATCCATTTTGAAACCCCGATGTAACAAAACAAAATGTGTAATAAGTCAAGGTGTATGAATACTTTCTGAAGGCACTGTATATAGGGAATAGGGTGCCATTCGAGAGAGAACCAGACAACATGTGAAGTTTGAGCTGCCTGTCAGTGCCTAGATTGAGTGAGATAAGCCTCTTGAGCAAAAAAAATGCCTTTACTGGGAGAGAAGGGAGGATGGGATGTCTGTTGGTTTGATAAAGCATGGTACACTGTGTGCCCCTGCCTGCATGCTCTAAAGAATTAGAAGACGTCTTGTCCACCTTGCTTCAGACTCAATGTTCCTGCGAGTCCTTTTGTCCAATTAATAACTCTTTGATGCATGATTCTCCATTTCCATGTGGCAGAACAATGTCTGCCTCTCTCCCTATTCTAACAGGCACCTGTCTGAGCTGCCAAACTGGCATTTTTTATTTATCTATCTGTCTTGTTGTAAGATGGAAGGAAGGAAGTCTCCGGACTCCACAATAGCAAGATGCACTCTCACTTCTCTGCATCTGAATGACCTCTCTCGGCTATCAATCTGTCAAAAGTCACCCAGAAGCATGGGGGTTCTCTAATGGGAGTGACATTTCAGAAAATAGTCCCCCTGTTGAAACAGCTGAGGCTTGGATTGGTTTTATACAAAAAACTAAAGAGAAATGTCATTGATATAGTGTTTCGTAGCATGTCAGTAACCTAGGACTATGAATTCTGTGGCGTAGTAGCAGTATATGGCGGTTGTTGCGATGAACCTGATAGACAGTGTTTTTTTACGGTGTATTTTATTTTTATTTTTTTTGACACATATGACAGATACGCTCCTCCACATTACCTGGGTGGGTCATGTTTAGTAGGGAGAAGACATAATGAAACTGGGAGGTACTATCTGAACTCAAAAGGAATGTATTTTTCATTTGCGTTTTGCTACATGTGTAGGATCTTAATTTGAGCCAGTTTGATACAGCAGGAAAATAATCCTGCAGCAATAAGGAATGTGAATTATTATGTGGATTATAATGAATGGACATTTTTCTAGGGGTTGATACATTTTTCATAAGGGAAAAACAAGTGAAATTTCAAAGTGGAAATTATAAACTTTTTTTTGAACCTCAAACAAGTCTTTTTGAACCTCAAACACACTAAAACTTTCAAATGTGCTGCATTGCAGGAAAGTTCTCCTACAACAGGGTGATCAAATTAAGATCCTACACCTGTACAGTATGCCTTACTGAACACAGCTCTTTTTCATCCATTTGATGTTTTAAGCAGTCGCTTAGGGCCCCAGACCAAAACAAAATAAAAACATTAAAACCCTTTTTTTTAGGAATTCAGTTACGTCTCAATTTACCGTTGTGAGTTAAATGAATATAATACACAAGCAATTGATTTCATGTCAGTCACTGACAGGCAAACAATTAGTGCCCATGAGCCCTGGCCTCCAGGGGCCCCAATTAAAAATGTTGTTAGTCACTCACTCAAATACCATTAAAATGGAAAAAGTCATGGCAAAACGTGTAGAATTGCTGGAAATTAGGTGTAAAACTGCACATGTATTCTCTCTGCCCAATGGCAAAAAAAAGTATAGTAGTATAATTGCATTAAATGTTTTACAAAATTTGTTTCTCTGCCACATGGCAAAATGTGTCAAATTGCAGTAAACTTGCTTTAAAACTGCAACATTTTCTATACACCCCATGGCAAAATGTGATGCAGGAAATTAACTCTCCCCCAACAAGAGGGGGGCAACTAAAATGTTTAGCCCACGAAGTGGGGTGGACCCCCAACTAAATCTCACTACGGGCCCTAGTAAGTTGTATAGCATTGCTTGATATGGCTCCATAGTCCTGATAGATAAGACGGTGAAGGAGCCTGTGCTCCCCTCCAAAACAAATTAATGTCTGTCCATGACACCAGAAGTTCATACAGTACCCGACAGGCTCAACATGTGGGAAAGACTGATAAAACATGTGTAACGTCCCCTTTTCTTTTACACATGCTCATCTCCCCTCCACCGTCACTTCTGCCTTCTGCTAGGCGGTCAGGACTAAAGAGTGTCAGTATGGTGGATGGTTAGCACAGTTAGCACAGCCCATCACAATCAGCCCCTCGCTAAGATCTCAAGCTCTCGCAAATGGGATGTTCACCCCCGCCGTCCATTTCCCGTGCCAGGTCTTGCCACATGAGTCAACGACGGCTGTCACGCCCTGACCATAGAGAGCCCTTGGTTCTCTATGGTGTAGTAGCTCAGGGCATGACTAGGGGGTGTTCTAGCTCAATATTTCTATGTTGGTGTTTTGTATGGTTCCTAATTAGAGGCAACGATTACCAGCATAATATTTAGGTAGCCATTTTTCCCACCTGTGTTTGTGGGATATTGTTTTGTGGTTGTGCACTACTTTCACGTTTCGTTATTGGTTTATTGTTTAAAGTTTAAAGTTTCACCGTAATAAAGATGTGGAACTTCAATCACACTGCGCCTTGGTCCGCTCATTACGAAAAACGTGACAGAATATCCCACCAAACACAGGTCGGAAAAATGGCTACCTAAATATGATCCCCAATTAGAGGCAACGATTACCAGCTGCCTCTAATTGGGAACCATACAAAACACCAACATATAAATATTGAGCTAGAACACCCCCTAGTCACGACCTGACCTACTATACCATAGAGAACCAAGGGCTCTCTATGGTCAGGGCATGACAACGGCAGATGATTTAAGCGCTGGCTTTGTGTCACCCGGCACAAGACAGAAGACATGGGTTCAATGAATATTTGTTTTGGTCCCCTAAATATTTAAGCTGTGCTTAATCAAGCTTGTTCGACAAATGGAATCAATGGACAAGTCAATCAAACGCTCAGTGTTTGAAAGGAAACAAATACTATTTGAACCCATGTATGAACTGGGACTGGCTTGAGTCACCCACTGCAAAGCGTGGCCTGAATGAGGAATATAATTTCCGGCACCGACATTTTGTTGCTCCCAGCCTATAGACAGAAACTAAAACAGGAAACGCCCGCACATTTGTGGCCTGCTGGAGGTCATTTTGCAGGGCTCTGGCAGTGCACCTCCTTGCACAAAGGCGGAGGTAGCGGTCCTGCTGCTGGGTTGTTGCCCTCCTACGGCCTCCTCCACGTCTCCTGATGTACTGGCCTGTCTCCTGGTAGCGCCTCCATGCTCTGGACACTACGCTGACAGACACAGCAAACGTTTTTGCCACAGCTCGCATTGATGTGCCATCCTGGATGAGCTGCACTACCTGAGCCACTTGTGTGGGTTGTAGACTCCGTCTCATGCTACCACTAGAGTGAAAGCACCTCCAGCACTCAAAAGTGACCAAAACATCAGCCAGGAAGCATAGGAACTGAGAAGTGGTCTGTGGTCACCACCTGCAGAACCATTCCTTTATTGGGGGTGTCTTGCTAATTGCCTATAATTTCCACCTTTTGTCTATTCCATTTACACAACAGCATGTGAAATTTATTGTCAATCAGTGGACAGTTTGATTTCACAGAAGTGTGATTGACTTGGAGTTACATTGTGTTGTTTAAGTGTTCCCTTTATTTTTTTGAGCAGTGTATAATGTTTACATACCCTACATTACTCATCTCATATGTATATACTGTACTCTACACCACCTACTGCATCTTGCCTATGGCGTTCGGCCACCGCTCATCCATATTTTTATATGTACAAATTCTTATTCATTCCTTTACACTTGTGTGTATAAGGTAGTTGTTGTGTAATTGTTAGATTACTTGTTAGATATTACTGCATGTTCGGAACTAGAAGCATGAGCATGTGACCAATACAATTTTATTTTGATTTGATTTGAATTGGATGCATATTCAGGAGTGACTCCAAATGCACCCAAAGTTAAATGCTAGCTGTTGCAATCCAGTTGCAATCCGAGACATGCATTTATCTTTCGCCATCCGAGGTGTACTCGTTTGATGAGTACACATGCCTATATGTTTGGCATGTAATGCATGGTGATGGTAAATGACATTGGTGAGCTTTAGTTAATTAATGCATTTTATATGTCAAGGTTGTGTATTGACAGTTGATTGCTCTTCGTTTGTAACATATCATGCTGACATACTTGGGGTGTATTTATTCTGCCGATTCTGTTGCAAAACATTTCTTAAACGGCAGCAAATGGAACAAAACGGGGAGGGACCTCCCTGCATTTGTACAATAGAAACTTTTTTATTTTTTTTTCCGCTGCTTGTTTCCGTATGGTTTTAAACGGTAAACTGTTTCTGTAATGAATATACCCTGCGTGTATTTTAAGGGAGAAGGAGTGCCCAAAGATCTGCAGTTCTTCTCCAACTTCACGTACAATCACGTTAGCCGTTGCATGTTCTATTGACATGCTTAGAGAGCATTTTAAGGGATTAGGAGTGCTCAAAAGTGATATGAAATTATATGAATCACATGTTTGTGTCCATCTTCACAAACAAATGTACATGTAGCATAAATGTAGCTATCTACTTGTCCCACTAGTTTTTATTTGGTATTTTCTAGAAAATGTGTACTTTCTGGCACAAATTTTTCCCATTGGTGCTTCTTATGTTATTATTGTGTATAATTGCCATTTTTCCTGATTTTAGGGGGGCTTAGTGTATGGGTTTTGTGGAAATATGCCAGTGTTAAATGACAATATGCTATGTGTTACAGTGGGCTTTAGGGTGGACTCACGTTACATTTCAACAGTAAACAACTTTATTATACTGACTAGGCTATATGGCTTAATGAATGGTTCACACTTACTGAATGGGTGAAATGAAAAACATGAACAGGGCCTCTTTTTGAGGGCAAATTCAAATTCTATGCCATAATCAAAGCCTTTCTTTGAACTGGCCCTCTTAGTGGGCACATGGTAATCAGTGCAGAGTATCGTCTTTAGTTACTCATACATAATGTGAGAGTGATGTAGAGGAGATATTCACAGAAGCTAGCAGGGGCCTTTAGTTCTGTCACAACTAATCCGTCGGAAGCACAATTAGAAAGGATTTTTCAATTTGGGCTCTTGTTGTTCTCTCTTGCTTCTTTCAAAGTACACAGCAAGAGAGCAAGGAGGCCTGCATCAGGAAATGGCCACACCGAAATGTCAACTTTGGGTTGTGGCTCTTTGAGCTTTTTAAAAAATTCAGATATTGTAACTACGGTGACTTGATGCCTTCTTGTCTTCTCACTGTAATTCAACAGGGCTTTCCTTTGGATCTGTGACATAACATAGTGTGTTTGCTGTCTTACAGTAAAGTACAGCTCTAAATAAGATATAATCGTCAGGTAAAAAATTCCTTCTGTCACTACAATTTAATGTAAAACGGCTTTTAGTTTCACTTATGGAACAATCTTCCCGAATATCCTGCAGTTGGAGGCATTGGTGCCTTTCAGTCAGCTCAGATTGTTGGTGGAGGACCTCTCCACAGAGGAATCCTTTTTTTTTTGCGTTTTTTTTTGTTTCCTCCCATCCTTGATTTAAGTCTGTGTGTCTCTAACTTTGTAATAGCTGCTGGTCTTGTCATGCAGAGCTTCCTTGGGAATCCCTGCCTAAATAAAGGTTAAATAATAAAAATATGTTACTGACATATTGTGGTTAAACACTACTGTTACAGTGCAAGTGTTACAGCGCAAGCATTTATTTAACCAGGGAGGTCACATTGAGACTGACGTCGCTATGCAAACATCTCTATCTCTATTGATATTGCAGGATATGTGTTAGTCAGTACTTATCTATGCCAATACATCTAGGTAGCACATACTGTATCCTATCACACTGAGACCTCCCTCCGCACACACACACACACACACACCCTGAGTGCCATGCGGCTGATTTTGGAGCGTGTAAGCCTCACAATGAGTTTTGACAGGCTCCTCCCATATAATTACTGCTTCACCAGTTAATCACACAGGCGGCGCGGGATGGGGAGCCTAATTGGTGAGGCTGTCCCATCCTGCGCCTGTCGTAAACACTTATTACTAACCAAAATCAATGCTGAGAGGTGCCCATCCCTAATTGTCAATAAAGAGTCATAAATTGCCACCGACCCCCTAATATCAATTTTTAGTCTAATGTATCTCTGCTAGTCTTAAACACCTTAGTTGATGAGTTGAGAAAATAATGGGGATCACATGACGTTTATCTTGTGTCATCACATTAACTTTTCAGTGATCTACTTATGTGTTGAAATGCATAATGATAAAAAAATAAAATATCAAAAGATGTTTCTTTGTTCGTTAACCTTTTATCGGGTGAGTTCTAAATATGTCTAACGGTTGCCCCAGTATGAGATTTATTTATGCTTGTGATGTCACAATGCACTCACTGTTCCAACGTGATTGTTATGCAAACAAACAGTTAACCCGCACTGCCCTGGACACGCTGCCTGATAATTATCTGTAAGCTGTGTTTCGGTTTGAATTGAAGTGTATTCCGCCTCCTCATTAATTCACATAAGAAGTAGCCCATTTCACTGTTGTGGACAATTCATGTTTATAGCTTTACTGAACCAGAGACAAACTTATTTCTTAGACGAGAGCCCAAGTACTTCCCCAGTGTTTCCCCAGATCAAGTATGAAGACATTCCCCCAGGCACATTTTCTGGCTGGCGCTCGCATTTCCTTCATTGTTGTTTTTCCTTGTAAATAATAACTTTGGACATGTGTGCATTCCTATCAAAGAAAGTGGCTTATTTTATGTATATCGTGTTGTTCTACTGTAACATACCGTATGTATGGAGCATAATGTATTTACTGTTTTATTCACGTTTTCAAGTACTAATGACAAATCATGCATTCCGATTACTGCATAGATTGTAATGGACACCTATGATGTGTGTAAAATACTTTTTTGAGGATTGTACAGATTATGATGAGCTAATGCTAAGGTATTTTCCAGCTATGTGTGGTGCCATGTTTGTCATCATAAAATGCATTATGGTTGTCAAGTAAGTGTCTGTAAGACTAATGATTTTATAAAAAACGAGGTGAAGGGATCGTTCACTCGCCCGACTTGTGGCGCTTTCAAGACAACTAAGAACTCAGAAGAATACTAGTGAAATCATGACGTCAGTGATATTCAGGTCGCAAAGTCGAAGCTCTAGAAAGAGGCCAGAGTTCCCGAGTTGGAATTCCGAGTTGGGATGACCATTCAAAAATATTTTTCCCAGTCGGAGCAATTATCTTTTTTGTTCCCAGTTGTCTTGAACGCACTGACAGAGAGGAAGGAAACTGCTCAAGGATTTCATCATGAGGCCAATGGTGATTTTAAACCAGTTACAGAGTTAAATGACTGTGATAGGAGAAAACTGAGGATGGATCAAGAACATTGTAGTTACTCCACAATACTAACCTAAATGACTAACCTAAGTGAAAATAAGGAAGCCTATACCAAATAAAAAAAATCTAAACATGCATCCTGTTTGCAATAAGGCACTAAAGTAATACTGCAAAAAGAAATGCAAAGCATTATGTATAGGGCAAATCCAACACAACACATCACTGAATACCACTATTCATATTTTCAAGCATGGTGGTGGCAGCATCACATTATTCGTATGCTTGTCATCAGCAAGGACTGGGGAGTTTATTTTTAGAATAAAAATAAATGGAATATAGCACAGGCAAAGTCCTAAAGTAAAACCTGGTTCAGTCTGCTTTCCAACAGACACTGGGAAATGAATCCACCTTTCAGCAGGACAACCTAAAACACGAGGCCAAATATACACTGGAGTTGCTTACTAAGATGTCATTGAATGTTCCTGAGTGACCTAGTTACAGTTTTGACTTAAATTGTCTTGAAAGTCCATGGCTAGGTCTATCAATGATCAACAACCAACTTGACAGAGCTTGAATCATTTTTCAAAGAATAATGGACAAGTATTGTACAATCCAGGTTAGAGACTTACCCAGAAAGACTTACAGCTGTAATCACTGCCAAATGTGATTCAGACATGTATTGACTCAGGGGGTTGAATACTTATCTAATCAAATTCTGTTTTATTTTTTATTAATATATATTTTTTTAATTCTCCACTTTGAGTACTTTGTGTAAATCATTGACTATGTAACACAACAAAATGTGGAAAAAGTCAAGGGGTGTGAATAGTTTCTGAAGGCACTGTACATAATTGAATACCTGACGCATCCAATTATCTCAGTTAAACAAGGTTTCTTTTGCCGCCTATGTTCAATTTACATTATGCTTTGAATGATCTCCTCTCTATGTCTTAATTATCTTTGTTGTTGATCTTTGCCCTCTTTTTTCAAACTTGTTGTTTTTTAGCTCTCTCATCTGCCCTCTATCTCTCTCTCTCTCTCTTTCTCTCTCTCTCGCTCTCCCTCTCTCTCTCTCTCTTTCTGTTGCCTGGTGCTGCCTGCATGGGATTATAAATGGGTCCCAACAGAGAGGCCTGTTGCACCTCGAGGCCATACCCTCTCTCCTCTTCCTGCCGGTGCCCCGCTTCCTCCCACCATGCAGCTTGCATCATGCATCATGAATGGGGATCCTCCTCTGTGCTGCCCAGGAGCCGAGCTCTGCCATCGAGCAGCCTCGATGAGAAGCCTCAATGCGCAACGGCATGCTAAATCTTTTTTTTTTTTTCATCGAGTCAGGTGGCAACCTCAGGCGATCGATAGCAACCCCCCTGCGATATCAAAAGGCCCTTTCTACAAAATAGGATGCGCCAGGCGTTTGTTATTGAGTAAGCGTGAAGGCTATTTTTTTGATGTTCGTGCGGCGGGGAGTCCATCGGGAGAGTTGTAAAATACATACCTCGCTGTTTTTGGCGCTGCAGAAAATCTGACTACTTTTAGATGGTGTCTCCCAATGCTTTAATTCAAAAGCTATCTACTCCTCTTGGCATTTTTTTGTGACCTACCCTTTGACTGCCCAGCGCTTCCTTGAAGCATATAACTCCCCTAACTTACCCAAATTATACAGAAACAATAACAGTGCCTTACTACAGTGCCGATCTGGCCGGGAGAGAGAGAGAGAGAGAGAGAGAGAGAGAGAGAGAGAGAGAGAGAGAAAGAAAAGGATGATGCAATAACAGCCTTTTCTGTTGAAGCAGCCTCCTAGCCATGTGTCATCTTAATGCAGCACTGGTGGAGTGGCCCACTGACGTACTAGATCAGGTTAAATGATGACACACACCTACTGTGCCGCAATTCATCATACTCAGGGGAGCGCTCGGTAACCAACCCTGTTAATTAACCTGTTGAAGATGGGGGCGCTGTTTAGACTATTTATGCTAATCGGGTAATTTTTGAAACGGCTTCCCACAAAATCCTTGATCGTACAATATGCATATTATTATTATTATTGGGTAGAAAACAGTCTATAGTTTCTATAGGAGTTGAAATTTTGTCTCTAAGTGGAACAGAGCCCATTCTACAGCAATTTCCCTGACATGGAGTCAGATTTCAGAAATGTTGGCCACTGTTCTGAAGTCAGTTAAAAGGGCACTGTTATTGCTATGACTATACGGACACTTCTTACGTCTTCCCCTGGATGCCTTTACGTGATGACGATTCCAATGGGGTCGATTGCGCGTTCACAGGCCCTATAAATTAAAAAACCCTGTAGCTAGCAAGTCTTTTCTTGGTGCGTAACGCGCGTGGAGGACACCGACCCGCTCCTGTTCCAAGCGTTAGTTTAGCCTGTTATATTTCTCCGGTCATTAGCCTGTTATATTTCTCCGGTCATCTTTTCACTCGTTATAGGAGTTAAAAACATCATAAGGTAGTTAATTTAAAGCGTTTTATAGCAATTTATATCCGTTTAGTGCGATTTTGGGACATTTATTTTTGAAACGATGTGAATAGCTGGGCACGCTTTTCAGTTCATCCCGAACGCAGTTGGCATTTCCACATGGCAAGAGGACAGCTTTCCACCAAAAGACGATTACTCCCAAGAAAGGATCCTTTGCCCAAGATACTGATGGAAGAACAGCTCAAAGTAGGACATTTTTATTATGATAAATCGTGTTTCTGTCGAAACATTTTAGTGGCTTAGGACGCCATGTTTTTTGACGTAGCTTCGCTTGGCGCAAACTGTATTGAAAAGTAAGGATAAATTAAAAAATGTAATTCCGCAATTGTATTAAGAATTAAATTGTCTATCAATCCCTGTCCACCCTATATTTTTTAGTCACGTTTATGAGTATTTATGTATAAGAGTAGATCACTGTCTAAGTGGCGCAAGGACATTTTCTGACCAGCTGAGCTACATTTCACATTGTCTAACCATGATTTTGGTGGCTAAATATAAACATTTTCGATCAAACTCTATATGGATTGTGTAATATGATGTTACAGGAGTGTCATCGGAAGAATTCTGAGAAGGTTAGTGAAAAAATTAATATCTTTTGGCGATGTTGACTTTTATCGCTCACTTTGGCTAGAATCAATGCTGGGCTGCTATGTGCTATGTGCTATGCTAATATAACGATTTATTGTGTTTTCGCTGTAAGACACTTAGAAAATCTGAAATATTGTCTGTATTCACAGGATCTGTGTCTTTCGATTCGTGTATGCTGTGTATTTTTACGAAATGTTTGATGATTAGTAAGTAGGTAAACACGTTGCTCTAAGTAGTTTTTCTATTCCATTTGTGACGGTGGGTGCAATTGTAACCTATGCCATCTACCTGAAATATGCACTTTTTTCTAACAAAACCTATCCCATACCATAAATATGTTATCAGACTGTCATCTAATGAGTTTTTTTGTTGGTTAGGGGCTATAAATATCTTAGTTTAGCCGAATTGGTGATGGCTACTGGTGTTGGTGGACAAATAAAAGATGGTGGATTATGCTAATGTGTTTTTAGGTAATAGATGTACATCTTTACATATTGTGTCTTCCCTGTAAAACATTTTAAAAATCGGACATGTTGACTGGATTCACAAGATCTGTGTCTTTCATTAGCTGTATTGGACTTTAATGTGTGAAAGTTAAATATTTTAAAAAAATATTTTTTTTGAATTTCGCGGCACTGGTTTTTCAGTGGGGGGGGGGGGGGGGGGGTGTGCCGCTAGCGGCACGCTGATCCTAGACAGGTTAAGAGCAAAAATGGGTTACAATACTGAGATCTTTGGAGATACTTTAGCTGGGCCTGATTGCGCTTGTCTGGCACAGTGGAACCAATAGAATAGTCTCAAAACGGCAAACCCCGCCCACCTGCCACTCCAGATAGGCTAAAGCAAACGTTCAAAGTACCTAAAATATTTTCTAATAGTATTTGAAACGGTGTTGGGTTGAGAGATTCTAGAGTTGGCTTGCCCGGGCTTCTCACTTCTCCTTCCATGGTGTCTGGGGGAACTCGGCGAATGGATCAATGGGGCCTACTAGGGCTAGGGCGGTTATCAGATCCAGTAATAGATTTCTAATCTCTCTTACTCAGTAAAGGGCTGCTGAGTGTTAGTCAGGTGAACTGGACTGCTGGTTGCACGTCTGTCAGCACTTAGAAACACAGTACGATCTAGGAGCAAGGCCAGCCCAGTCTATATAATCGTATTCATTACGGTCTAAAAGGCAAAACTGATCCTAGATCAGAACTCCTACTCTGAGACGCTTTCAGGCCTGCCAACTTTTGAAGAGACCTTGGAGTGAGATTTGCTATGTGAATTTCATTGCCCCCTGGCACCTAGACGAAAGGACGTGTGTATGGTTTTAAAGCTAATTCTCTGCAATTCTACATATTTTGACATGGCCTATGACCAGGATGGGAAATTCAAATAATAAAAACCACCGGTCAGGTGTATTCAGGATGCTTTGAACATTAAATGAAACACTCAATCTTACGACTTTGGGGGGATGAAATTTCAACTATGCTAATATTTTTGTTTACATATTTATTCAGGTGGTTTGACACTTTGTTCAGACTGTAATTAAATGAGATGAGGATACAGGCACATGGGAGGAAGTGGGAAGGTTGAAAGCAGGGATTGATCCCTGTTCTCTGGTGGAAAGTATGTGACACGTGTCGGGGACTGTTACCACTATACCTAGGCTCTGCACAAGAAATACACATTTTAATGGTTTATGGCAGTGGGTAACCAAATCATAGATTGCAGTCTCCTTATCCATAGAATGCTTCCAAAGTAAGGACACAAACATTTAGTATTTTGTCATTTGGGTGAACTCTCTTTAAAATAGGTCTGGAAGAAAACTCTGCTTGCTCTCCAGGAGGGTTGGCCACCCCTGATCTATGTTTCCCAAGTGCTAGGTGTTTGAAAAATGTTATTTTTTAAAACTATGGACTTCTTAATCACCCAACCTTCAAGAAACATCTAATGAATATCAATATGCAGGTGGTTTATGTTTACTAGTTGAAGATCACTTCGATCATCTTACTCTACACAGACAAAATATGATGTGTTTATGATTTGTGAGTCCCCCTACCATCTCTGCCTAGCATGTGCACAATACTGATTTATATTTGATTCCTGGAGCATTTAATTTCCAATACATATTTGTGTGACTTATTCAAATCTGTCCATGAATGGCTGCAAAAATACATATCAATCAATAAAAAAAAGAAAGCCCTTTTTACATCAACAGATGTCAAAGTGCTAAACAGAAACCCAGCCTAAAACCCCAAACAGCAAGCAATGCAGGTGTAGAAGCACCGTGGCTCAGAAAAACTCCATAGAAAGGCAGAAACCTAGGAAGAAACCTAGAGAGGAACCAGGATCTGAGTGGCCTGTCTTCAGGCTGTGCCGGGTGGAGATTGTTCTTCAAGATATTCAAACGTTCATAGATGACCAGCAGGATCATTCAGAGGTTGAGACAGCAGGTGCAGTAGTGAGAGAGAGAGAGAGAGAGTCAAAAACAGCAGGTCCGGGACAAGGTAACACCTCCAGTGAACAGGTCAGGGTTCGATAGCCGCAGGCAGAACAGTTGAAACTGGAGCAGAAGAACGACTTGGGACTGGGGACAGCCAGGAGTCATCAGGTCAGGTTGTCCTGAGGCATGGTCCTAGGGCTCAGAGCCTCAAATATTTATTTAATTTTCAATGCTGACAAGCCCATTACTTACACTATATTTTAGCCCATTGTTAAGAATGAGAATTATACCACTAATCAGACTATACAAAGTAAATAAACAATAACATCTCCTGAAGACAAGATTACATTAATCTATCTGCCCCTACACCCTATCCAAATAATGCTTCTATTTATTTCCCACCCCCCCTTACACTTTTGGGTTCACAAAATTATTTTCAGTCACAAATCATGTCACCCCGTCGAACTTCCCTACTAAAACGTACTGTAGGTCTCTGTCTTCTGCCTTTTTGTTCTTATCGCAGCCTAAATGTCAATCACCAAAAGAGGGGACTAATGCAAGTGTGGATTAGATTGACTTTTACTGCATTCTGCAATAGGACGAGAGTAACAGCAACCTCATTTTGTTGACAACATTGTACATAAAGCCGTGCTACTCTTTTTACAGTTGTATAAACTCAGTGGAGAACGTTCTCTCTCCATTTAGCTCCACTCTAATCTTGAGGGGCGTTTCTTTAAAGCATGCATCCAATCCCCTTACATAACTAGAGCAATCATATGCTTCAATGTGTCGCAGTTCACAGTGCTGTGGCAGGACAGGACTGTCACGCCCTGACCTTAGTTCCTTGTTTATGTCTCTATTTTGGTTTGGTCAGGGCGTGAGTTGGGGTGGGCATTCTATGTTTTGTTCTGTGTGTTGTATTTCTAGGTGTTTGGCCTGGTGTGGTTCTCAATCAGAGGCAGCTGTCTATCGTTGTCTCTGAGAACCATACTTAGGTATCCTCATTCCCACCTGTGCTTGGTGGGTAGTTGTTTTCTGTTTTGTGTATTGCACCTTGCAGAACTGTTGTCGTTTTGTTGTTTTTGTTCAAGTGTTCGTATGTATTAAAAGTATTATGAATACTTACCACGCTGCACCTTGGTCCTCTTCTCCTTCTCCCGACGACGTTCGTTACAAGGACAATGAAAGAAGTTCCTCTCGTGATGTTAAATTGCAGGCGTAGATGCTCCTATTTCGAAACGATTTGGAGCGCAGTTGAAAAATGTATACAATGGACTAATTTGAAAAATAAACGCAGTAGTTTTAAACGCGTGAGATTTAAGAGGTGTGCCGTGAGGATGTGAGAAGAGGGTCACATGCGTGTGTCTCATGGCCAATGTGTGAGAGTGGGCAGCTCAGAGTTGACAGCTCTGCGCATTATCAATATTTATGTGCTCTGGGTTTTTCTTTCAAGCCACTTTTATCACTTGATTATGTCTGTCTGGAATGGCAGATGGGCGGGGTTTGCACTATTGGGACTACTCCATTAGCTCCTTTACGGTGGGCAATATTCATTTAGCACAGATAAAGTGCTTAGAAAAAAACAAATAAATAACCTCACCTATTTGAAGTCAGGTGTGTTAGAAACACTACTGCTCTGTCAACTCAAAGAGAATGACAGGTTTAATTTTCACTTCAATAAGTGAACATGCATATGATTAAAGTATTATGGATAATATGCCTATGGATAATATTCCAGGTGTCACATGGATGTGTTTTGCCCGTCAAATTAGCATTCTGCATCCGTTATCCACGGCAACCATATTCGATTCTGTGTGTCCTAATGAAATGTGCCACACTATCCACGGTACAAAGCAGCCAATCAATGATGGGAATGTGTCCCAAATGGCACCCTATTCCCTGTTTAGTGCACTACTTTTGACCAGGGCCCATAGGCATTCATTTGAATGTGTTCAATCTATTCCTTTCAAACTCATTATTCTTAGAATCCTGATTGCATCAAGGAATAATTTTTTGCCTCAGGGGTAAACCGCTGTGCTCGAATAAAATTACATTTGCTTTACAATATTGTGCATGCCGAAATGAAAAAAAATCGTAGAGAAAAAAATGTTACTTTGCAATACGTTTTGTCTGATTTAAAGTCGATCCAATTAGGATTTGTCCTGAATTTTTCTTTATCTCTAATTGGTATTGACTGTGTATTAAGGCCAAGCGGGTCAATAGTTAAGGATCGGTGTCTTTCGCCCTATCAGCAGTAATGGCCTACGTTATACATGACCAGCCCGCAAAGAAGACAAACACACTCAAACACAAACACTACCAAAGATCAGCTGTGGCACAATTTGACACATCTCTCGCGTTATAGTCTAATGACAACAACACCACCAGTCCGATAGCTGGTGTCTTCGCCCCCAATACTAGCACTCACAAGAAATGATAGGCCTTACGTTGACCTGGTGTAGCATTAAGTCAGAAAAACATCACTTTTATAAGCCAGTAATGATCCAACGAGCAGCTGTCTTGCTGACAGTGGTGTCAGTCTCTCACAGCTAACGGTTCGGAAAAGTTGCAATTTAATGACGATGACAAACTACATACTGTATAATCCAGTGTCTCAGACATGTAAGTCTGCCTCTCTGCACACAACCGTATGTCGGATTTTGCCACGTTGTCCTCTATGTGAACCACATGTACGGTGTGTATAATAGGCTGTTTAAAACGTCCGTCTATCTCACTGCACACCAGCACGCACTGTATTTACTGAGCAGTAGCTGAACCCAGGGACTCCCAGAGGAACAAACTGAGAGTGTTGACTGTCCTGGATATGATGAAACCAGGGGTTGCATCTAAAATGGCAATTTATTCCATATCTATACATATCTATATATAGATATATCTATATATAGGTCACTACTTTAGACCAGTTTCCTGGTCAAAAGAAGTGCACTATGTAGGGAATAGCACCCATTTCAAACGCACACCAGGAGTGATGCCGAGGGTTGAGAGCAATTACCCCCCCTGTCAAAGTAGCTGCTGCCATAGGAGACAGGCCTGGAACCTGTAATGAGTGCTGTGATTAGTGAATGGAGTGCCAGAGGGAGAGAGCCTCCCACGAACAAACACTGTCTGTTTTCTGTCCGTCCATCTGTCTGTCACATGCGTTGACGTGATACTTAAAAAAAAAAAAGACCTGATAGCATGTGATTATTGGAAATGTGTCAAGCAATTATTTGAGATACTTGCCAATCGGACAAAACTACAATATTTACTTGTAGTCATCTCCCCTGGGTCTAGTTGGTATCTATGTGCTTAGCTAATGAGCAGAACATGTTTCATAGTGTACTTCAATAAATAGCATGCTTATGTTCCATGATTTGATTATTGATCAGGCCTTCATTGATACCACTTTAGTCAGTGTGTGGTGTCAGACGTTCTGTCTGGATGGGTTCTGGCTTGCATATCTGGGTTCAAAAAGTATTGGAAGTCTTTCAAATATTTGATCAACTTTTTCCGAAAATCAACTGTAAACCCTACGGTACAGAATGGGCCGCTAAAGAGGCAGGTCTCTATAATGGAATGAGCAGCCAAGGCATATAAGATGTGTTCCTAAGGCACAACAACAGCTTGGGTGAGTCAGGAAGGGGAGGGAAAGGGAGGGATGTAGGGATGATAAAAGAAAGCGAGAGAGAGTGAGAAGATGATACACATTGTGCCTTGCACAAGGCACAAAGCAGAGACGGGGAGAAAAAGAATAGAAGGCAGATGGAGACACAAGCACAACAAGTCCATGCCTCTCGAGTCGCGCAACACCTTGGACCAGTCATCCGACACTGATTGGCAAGTGATCCTCGTTGGTGTTTGTTTGATTAAGACACCATGCATTATTCACTATTGAGGAAACAAACCTTGGGGCCTCTGGGAAAACTAGCAACAGTTTCTCTCTTCAGCACCGGCCTCTCTGGACATCTCTGGAAAAGGGGAAAATGGGAAGGAGAAGACAGCAGAGCTGAAGCCTCGATTGGGGCCCTTGTGTGCCTTAATAAACAAGCCACTTATCGAGCAGGCGGTTGGATAGGCAGCCCCACAAGGACCTCGGACGAGTGATTGTGATTAGCATGTTAGAGGAGATGCTTCTATGTATGCATCCAGGTACCTGCTTAGTCAATCCAGTTACAAACAATAATTGAATTCTATCTAATCATTTCACCTCATTCAGTCTAGTCTATTGTGGAATTGTTTCACGTGTGTTTGGAAAGGCAAGGGTTAAACTAATGGTTTTCATTTAAAGGCCTCCCACCAATTTGGTCTGCTGATTAGATGCAGGTGGATACAGGTGTGGTACATTCGCCTGAAGAGGAGGAGTAGGGATCAGACCAAAATGCAGCGGGTTTTGAATACATAATGGATATTTATTAATAGAACGACGAAACACGAAGAACATTTAAATAAACTTCAAAACAAATAAACGATGAAGACTGACCTAAACTTGAGAACTACAAATACACGAAGAACGCACGAACAGGTACAGACTACAAACAAACGCTACAGTCCTGTGTGGTACGAACATACATACAGACACAGAAGACAATCACCCACAAACAAACAGTGAGAACAGCCTACCTTAATATGGTTCTCAATCAGAGGAAACGTCAAACACCTGCCTCTAATTGAGAACCATATCAGGCAACACATTAACCCCAAAATAGAAACACAACACATAGAATGCCCACCCCAACTCACGCCCTGACCAACTAAACACATACAAAACAACAGAAAACAGGTCAGGAACGTGACAGGAAGGCACATGTTTGGGAGAATGAAGGATGAAGTAAGGAGTGTTTGCACATTTTTAGTTCTCCTATTGGTGTAACTTTTAGCCATTTCAATCTTCCTGTTTTATGTCCAAGTATTTATTTGTATTTATGGATACTAAAACTCCAGAATTTGAGGAGATCTGTTCCAGTCATATTTAAAAACGTCTTAATGTGACAAGTAATGGTCAGCTTCGTCACAGGAGACCGTCTCTGTGTCTCGGTTTAGTTAAATAAATAAATAATTGTTTTGGTGTCATTATCATGCATTTTGATTATAAGCAGAGATAAGTGTGTATTTGTGTGTCTTTAGCGCCTTATTCCCTGTAATCTAGTACATTCCTTTTGACCAGAACCTAGAAATTGCAGATTGTGCCTTTAGAACAGATGATTGTTGCATTATTACAAACAGGTCTGTCTAAAATGGCACCCTATTCCCTACAATATATCCTAGCTCACTACTTTTGACCAGAGCCCTGCATATTGCAGATAGAGCCTTTCAAAACGACTGTTATTAATGCTGTCTTTGGCTGAGTGCACTTCATGCCTTCCTTTGCCAGATGGCAGTCTGGAGTTGGAGTCGCCGCTTCTCAGCTCTCCAGAAAAACAACCAGAAACCCAGCAACCTCTTTTCTCACATTACTCAGTGATTTTAATATAATCTAAGCCGTATTAGCTCTCAACGGTACAGCTTTCGGCAGTATCTAGGGGCAGCATATGGAATCTGATTTGATATTGAAATGGCCCTATTTGAATAGTAATGTACAGGGAGGGGTTGGAGGCACTAACAATACATCCAGACGTACCCGCATTTGGAAATCCATATCGGGAGCCGCGGCTCTGATGCATTGTGGCGTATAGCATACCAAAGTATGTGTGTGAGGTAGTCTTCAGAGAGCTTTCTCCCCTCTCTTTTGCCCCGCCCCCCTCCTCTCTTTCGCTCCCTCTCGCTCTGTTCTCTCTCTCTCTCTCTTGTCCCACATCAAAGTGAAAACTAGGGAGCGGAGGGGACTCTGCATCGGCGCAGATAAGAGAAGTTCCATTAAGTCGCTTTGCCTCACAGGGATAACATTTCTTTCCCCTTCTCTGCCTTCCCAAACGGCTCAGGACGTCTTTTCTCTACGTCTAGCCCCCTTTGTGTCATGGCCTCTCTTCCCTCTTTTTTTACAACGCTATTTACCCGGGTTGTGACATCTCTTTTTCCGCCGTGGTTTGCTCACGTACTTCTATATTCATCCAGGGCCCTCGGTCAGCACGTGCAAACACGAGGCGAGCAGCGAGACTTTTAAGAAGAATTCAGACAAGAAATGAAGGTTAACAAAATACCTGTAAAGCCTACTGTAGATGATTTAGATTTGCTCAACTGCTTATACTTTTAAATGTTTAACAGAAGTAACATCTATTGTATCAAAGCTGTCCTGAATATGAAAAAAGAAATGGCTGACACCCTACGATGATTACGTCCTACCAACGCATGGCAAACACTCCATCCTAGCCCCATAGCCTGAGGGTACAGTGAGGGTCACAGGTATCTCCCAAATGGCACCCTATTCCATACAATCCGTTACTCTCAGAACCCCTCCCACCCCGTCACGTTGTGGTTTTTGCCCTGGCACCACACAGCTGATTTAAATAACCAACTCATCACCAAGCTTTAATGATTTCAATCAGCTATTTTGTGCTAGGGCAAAAACCAAAACGTGTACCTACGGTTGCGCCCAGGACCGAGTTTGGAAAAGCACATCTTTCTCACTTAGTGGACCAGGCATATGAGTCTCCATACATGACCATGGACACAATCACACAAACAAATAGTACGCACGCACACAAACAAAGACACACACACACGACAACGACAAACAAACGTTGTTAATTTTCCACTTGGTTTCAACTTAAATACCCAAAGAGCGGGCCTGACGGCGCACTGGAAAATGGAAGAGCGCAGCGACTCGTTTGTCTGCTACCTTGGACTGTTTGTCCAATATGTCATCCGTTTTTGTGTCAGTGGGAAGGCAAGGCGGAGCACGGGGCAGGAGGCTCATAATGCCCTGTCAGATCAAATGGAGAGTGACAGTGGAAGTGATGTATTTCTGCGAGCACGCTATTAGGGCTAGGTGAAACACCGCCTCTCTCTCTCTCTCCCTTTCAGTCCTATCTGAGTGCGAAGTGAATACATGTATTTTAATACATACCTCTGACATCATTAGGTCATTGTTTTTCTTACCGTTGCCCTACAAATGAACTTCACTCGTATGGGACTGCTTCTCTTCTGTTTTCGGGTGTGTGTGTGGGGGGGGGGGGGGGGGCTATCAATTTCTCCTTAAGATCTTCAGACGCCAACCTTATACTGCAGTCGCTGGCAGCTGCTTTGGTCTGCTTTAGCCCGGGAGTTCAAGTGAGCGAGGATAAACCAAATGAGATCACCTGGAGCGATCTGTTACAGCGCCTGTGCGTAAAACTGTTTCTTCTCCGGTTCGCTCTCTCCATCGGTGACAGTGTTTTCTCCACAGATGCTTTTGCTTATTCCCCCTAGGATGTCACGATAACACGCATGCAGGTTTTACAAAGTGTAATTGCGGGCTTCTTACTCTATACATTCAATTCAGGGGAGAAAGAGATGGGGAAATCGCCGGCTCCACCTCTTCCTCCCATTAGGGTTCAATAACCCCCAAAACAATTTTTAAAATGTTTTACAGTGAAAACACAATATATATTTATATTAGCTCACCACAATAGCCAAACACACAACGCCATTTATTCACCGCCAACATAGCTTTCACAAAATTAATCACTAACTTCATCAGATGACAGTCTTATAACATCATGTTATACAATACATTTATGTTTTGTTCGAAAATGTGCATATTTAGAGGTACAAATCGTGTTTTTACATTGTGAATACGTAGCCATGATGCACCAAATTGTCCGGAGAAATTTTTGACAGTCACGTAACCTAACCAAAAAACTCATCATAAGCTTTACTAAAAAATACATGTTGTACAGCAAATGAAAGATACACTGGTTCTTAATGCAACCGCTGTGTTAGATTTTTAAAAATAACTTTAGTACAACGTACAGCATGCATTATTGTGAGACAGCGCTCACCAATTCTCCGCTTTGTTGGAGCCAACATAAACCACAAAAATACGAAATAACATCATAAATATTCTCTTACTTTTGATGATCTTCCATCAGAATGTAGTGCAAGGAGATCTAGTTCCAGAATAAATCGTTGTTTTGTTTTAGAATGTCCATTTCTTCTGTCGAATTAGCAACTTTGGCTAGCCATGTGGAGGGCACATGTCCAAGAAAAAGAGCGAACCTGTCACTCCAAAAGCTCTCATTCGGTCTCACATCAAGCTAAACACCCCATTCAACATTCTACTGCCTGTTGACATCTAGTGGAAGGCGTATGACGTGCATACAGATCCATAAATATAAGCCAGTTGAATAGGCAGGCCCTGACACAGAGCCCCATTTTCAGAATTTTCACTTCCTGTTTGGAAGTTTGCTGCCCAATGAGTTCTGTTTTACTCACAGATATAATTCAAACAGTTTTAGAAACGTCAGAGTGTTTTCTATCCAATAGTAAAAATAATATGCATATTGTATGATCTAGAACAGAGTACGAGGCAGTTTAATTTGGGCCCGATTTTTCCCCAAAGTGAAAATAGCACCCCCTATTAAGAAGAAGTTAAGGCATGCAGCCTGCTAGCTAGGTAAACAATGAACCATAATCCCAACTCATGACATTACGACCCTGCATGAATCTGCAGGTAGCAAACCAACCAGGTTCAATGTTAGCCAACTAACATTAAGCCATAACTAGTGGCTCTGAGATACGAATTATAAGATAATACATGTAACGTTAGCTAGTGAGCCAGCCAGCTAAAATTAGCTAGCTATCTAACAGTACACTTTAATTTGAAATGAAAAGATTATATCAAAATTAGAAAAGTGTAATATCTGAAAATGTAGCTAGCTAGACTATCTTACCCGTGGTCTGAAATTGGAGTAGATAGCCAGAGCGAATTTACCAGCTCGTACGTCTATCAACAGTTGTTGCAGTGATATTCTATTGAAATTGATATTTGCAAAGTGGAGTCTTTTGTTAAGACTAGCTAGCTAGCTAGCTAAACAATGAATCATAATCCCAACTCATGACGTTACTACCCTGCATGAATTTGCAGGTAGCTCACCAACCAGGTTCAATATTAGCTAGCTAACATTATGTTATAACTAGTCAAGCAAATGTCTCTTAGTTACGAATAATAAGATCATACACGTAACGTTAGCTAGTGAGCCAGCCAGCTGACGTTAGCTATGTAACAGTACACTTTAATCTGAAAGGAAACCACTTTCTGTCAAAATTTAGAAACCTGTAATATCGGAAAATGTAGCTAGCTAGGCTATCTTACCCATATACATCTTCATCATGGATGGATGCGTCTCCTATCAGATGCCATGGTTGCCCTTAGTTTGAAGATGTAATCTGGACACAGGTATTTTCTCCATCTCCTTAGCTATTATACTCGACTTCCACTGATTTTAAAACTCGGTCCTGCAGAAAGTGGAGATCATACACGTAATGTTAGCTAGCAAGCCAGCCAGCTAATGTCAGCTAGCTAACAGTACACTTTAACTTGGCAATAGGTTTATGCAGTTTTACTACGTGATACATTTACAAAAAAAAGCTGTGTTAGACAGGTTTATCTAGACATACTGACCAGCTCAAATAGACAGAAGCGTGCTATATGGCAGACCAATCCAAACTCATCTCTCAGCATGTCCAGCCCACTCATCTCAGCCAATCATGGCTAGTGGGAAGATTGCTCACTTTTTCTGTGGCTAAACCAACTAGGCTCGTAATTTTTTAATTGTATTTGTATTTACAGATGGCATACAAGTTTGTCATTAAGGCACATGAAAGTTTACATGTTCCAGAAGGCATTTCTGCTAAAAACACATTTTGATAAAAAAAAGTTTACATTCAAATGGCTCTCCTGTGAAGTAGTGACCCGCGACATACGCCTAGTTTCCTGAAACAGGTCCCATTTAAGAATGATGGAGTCCACTGTGTTCTTGGGTACCTTCAATGCTGCAGACATTTTTTGGTACCCTTACCCAAATCTGTGCCTTGACACAATCCTGTCTCGGAGCTCTACGGACAATTCCTTTGACCTCATGGCTTGGTTTTTGCTCTGACATGCACTGTCAACTGTGGACCTTATATAGACTGGTGTGAGCCTTTCCAAATCATGTCCAATCAATTGAATTTACCACAGGTGGACTCCAATCAAGTTGTAGAACCATCTCAAGGATGATAAATGGAAACAGGAAGCATCTGAGCTACAGTTTTGAGTTTCATAGCAAAGGGTCTGAATGCTAATGTAAAATATGGTGATGGATCTTTGATGTTATGAGGCTGTTTTGCTTCCACAAGTCCTGGGGCCCTTGTTAACTTCCCACTGTCACGCCAGTGAGTTTTGGACTTTTAAGAGTGAGACTTTTAGGTTGTACCATTAGACTTGTCTATTTCTTCTACATCCACTGATACCAACCATTAGTCTGTGATTAACGGGCTGAGTTAGAGAGTTTTTTGTGAGATGAGGGCGGATCCCGAAGGGAGGCAGTTCTTCTCAGAAAAACGTCTGTGGAGTTTGAATGGTTTGAGCTACATACAAACTATTATCACCCATCTATGAAAAGCTGAGACTCTCACGAACACGTACATGTAATATGTACATATGTTTTACTCTATGATGCTCAGGCACCACACCAGAGTTGTTAGAAGGTAAGGGATTCTTATACATAGATAATGGTAATTCCAAGACACCGTGTCTACAACACAATAAGCTCAAATAGTTACTGTCACGAACTCGACACAGTTGTCATTGACTAGTTGGATATTTTCTGTACTCACAGCATTCTTATAAATGGGCTCCTGAGTGACGCAGAGGTCTAAGGCACTGCATCTCAGTGCAAGAAGTGTCACTACAGTCCCTGGTTTGATTCCAGGCTGTATCACATCCGGCCGCGATTGTGAGTCCCATAGGGCAGCGCACAATTGGCCCAGCATCGTCCGAGTTTGGCCGGCATTGCAAATAAGAATTTGTTCTTAACTGACTTGCCTAGTTAAATAAAGGTAAACAAATATATATATTTTAAAAAATACATCAACACTGACTTTTTGCCATTCTTTATCAAGGGGGCCAATACTTTTGGAGGTGACTATATATACACATGATTGCTTTATTTCACACGGACAATTTTAAGCTGCACTTGGTCAAAACAGGGTCTACTGAAAAGCCAAATAAAGACAACTTAATAAAAACACAGTCAGTGTCAGGTTTCAAACAGTTAAGAGATTTAACTAAGACTCAACTCTTTTTCCCACACAAACATCTCAGCTATTTCCAGCAGCTTGTGTCTGTGAGTCGGTCAGGTTGAAGTGATATGCTGTTGCCACCTACCTACCCTCCAGGTCACTCAGTATAGCACTATGATTAATGAATAGGATCTTTGGAGATGCATGGGCTGAGGATAACCCAAAGCCTTGGTGGCCCAGATAAACATTGGGTTCAGGACCTCACTGTAGCACTTCCTTTGAACTCCCCGTTCCAAGTTACTTAACCTGTGGATGCCTGTGTAAAAGTAATATGTGTGTTCGGTTTCCATATTAGGACAGCAGCACAGCAATGGAAGTTGTGTAAAAATGTAAGCTTAGTCACCCACCACGGGGAAGGGGCTCTGACAGGGGAGGAGGGCGAACTGTGTTTATTTGTTTTATCTAAGGCAACCTGACATGCTTGGCTGACGCGCACAACTTTGTGATTCTACGCAAAGCCCCTTTTGGTCCGGTGCCATTTTAGGAAGCAGAGTTAATTAAAACCGTTATTGACATTTCAGTTACGGAAGTTGGGCAACATTATCTTAATGAGTTTCGTTCCGAGCCGCCACCATCGAGCTGTTTTAACTACAAAGTGCCCACCCCACATTCCCCTGCTAACGTTTACACAGCACCTCTGAGGTCACATCCTGTACCTTCTCTGAAACGTTCTTTTAGGTCTTTCTCTGAAACAAGAACTTCGCGTTGGTCTTTTCTCTTCCCTAGGTGCTTTTGTTTGATTCAGGGAGTGCCAACTATAGAAATGTGAGCTATGATTATGTTAGCTGTGGCGTATATAGCTGAGATTCAACTCGACTTGAGTTTGTCTGTCTGTCTGTCTCCCCGAATAGGATGGGTCAATTTGTTTAACCCTCCGTTAGTGAAAGCAGATACGAAGAGATTATTATAGTTTTGACTTAGCCATTACACTGATTGGGATAGTTTTGTTGGGGCTCTTTTCTGCAGACCAGGCAAGATAGAGCACGGCTGATAGTGGATAAACCAACAGTAGCACTATTGACTCAACTTATGCCTCAGCCGTGCTCTAATGTACTATACATGAACGCTCAGACAGGGAACGGGAGAAGTCTAAGATGACAAGAACGAAGGAGAGAGAGAGAGGCAGGTTGATGGCAAAAGAGAGAGAGGGCAAGAAAGACTGGAAACAGTGAAGAGAGGTACAGCATGGTTAGAGACTCACAAACAGGCCTAGAGAGCGAGGAAAAGAGAATGAGAGAGAGAAAGGAGAGGGAGTGAAGCATTATAGCGTTCCGGACAGATGAAACGTGTCCATTTCGCCCACTCTGCGGTTGACCTCCAGACACCCCCACTCCTCTGTCTGCCTCTGTCTGTACAGTACAAGCCAATTGAATCAGACAATGCTCTAAAAGAAGCCTGTGTTCATGTAGAAGGGTCCAGTAGCTCTGGTTCTGTCATCTTTGTTGTTGTGGTCTTTGGTGTTATCGTCTTTGCTGTTATGGTCCGTTGTAGTCTTTGATGTTATAGTCCTTTGTAGTCTTTGATGTTATGGTCCTTTGTAGTCTTTGTTATGGTCCTTTGTAGTCTTTGCTGTTATGGTCCTTTGTAGTCTTTTCTGTTATGGTCCTTTGTAGTCTTTGTTGTTATGGTCCTTTGCAGTCTTTTCTGTTATGGTCCTTTGTAGTCTTTTCTGTTATGGTCCTTTGTAGTCTTTGCTGTTATGGTGTAAGAAATTGTATTAGATATTGGTAACTTGTTTTAACAACTTCTCAACATTACCTATAAGTTGACACAACATACACACCCCCTCTTTCTCTTGGACATATGCTGGACACATAGGACATATACACGGCACCCACAATTCCCCTCCCCCATGACAATCACACAGACACACCCAACCCATGGTTGGACCTCAGGACAAAGAACTCTCAGGAACCAATGGAACGTGGACACCAGGCCTGATCAGGACTACCCAAGACCCAGATCGACCAACCGGAAGGCCGGACTCGCAGATCTACCTACTTTGCTTGTTGACTATATAGTACTGAACATTTCTGGAAACTGTCTCTTTCCCGGACGATTCACTAGGAGTCAGACTGAAAGAGCCTTGCTGCAAGATTTTACTAAGATATCTTTACATGTAATTAAAACGGCCTTATTATAAAATATCCACCTCGTCCTATTGTCTCCTCTTGTTCTCCTGTCAACAGTAAACGTTTTATTAACAGACTTGGTAGCAGAGGATGGTTAAAACATATTTGTATACGGCCCAATAGAAAATCCATCGGACAGGAGACGTGAGGGAGAAATTTATCCAGAGGAGAGGTGACCTTTTCGAGGGAGAATCGCGATTCAACCCACACAGGAAACTGATCAAAGAGCTCGAAACTAAAGAGGTGAGCAGATACCCGTTTAACCAAAATCTGTATATTGTATTATAGCCAATATCTAAATTCAAAGATCAGGAGTACTGTGGTGAGTGTGAATTGTTGCTAAATTTATGTGGAATTGTTTAGAATTTAAGGCATTGTGTACAGATATCTAAGTATTAATAGGTTAAAGACTTATTCACATAGTCTGGCACTACGCGGTATGCTGATCGAGTAGGTGTACAGTGAAGAATAAGCTTTATAACGATTCACATAGTCGGGCCATATTTGACAGTCGATCAGGTAGGGGTTACCGTGAAGAATCCATAATTAAAAGATGGGATCCAAATAGCCGGGCAGTAGTTAGATTTGGCAAATCAGCTAGGTGTTACCGTGACGACCCATAAAAAAATAAAAATAAAAATAAAATATATATATAACGATTCACACAGTCGGGCCATATTTGACAGTCGATCAGATAGGGGTACCGTGAAGAATCCATACGTTTTCAAATAGTCGTGCAGTAGCTATACTTAGCTAGGTGTTACGTGAGAAATCTAATGTGAATTCAAATAGTCGTGCAGTAGCTATACTTAGCTAGGTGTTACGTGAGAATTCTAATATTGCATGTGTAAGTTGTGTTGTAATTATATGTGTAAGTTGTGTTGTCGCAATGTGGGGGATTGAACGTTCCACGAGACCAATTGCTACTAACTAGCCATATGCTAGTTGAGGCTGTGATAAAGTGACCGCCGTGTCGATGTGTATATATTGCTGTGAAGCAACTATTTTCTGCTGATGAGTTGACCGGATTTTTCCCTCTCCTGCTGTTGATAAATCCCTAAGGGTGAGAATCAATTTGAGAATTATTATAGAAGCGCGTGAATTACTAGTATACTGTCCCCAAAGGAAATTTCTGAAATGTTTTGGCAAAGTATTTAATTAATCGGAAAAAGTTCAAATTAAATCGGAAAAGTTAATAGAAATAATATCTTTCGAATTATATATCGTATAATTGCCATTACAATTATATCAGGAGCGCCTGAATTACTAGTATATTGTCCCCAAAGGAAACTTCTGAAATATTTTGCCAAAGTATTTAATTAATTAAATTAGCGAAAAGCAATAATGTTTTTTATTAAAAGTACCTAAAACTGTCATTCCAATTATAACAGGAGCGCGTGAATATATTCGTATATTGTTTCAAAGAGATATAGCTGATATATTGTTGGAAAACGAAAATAATACATCGAATACACGGCAATAAAATCCTTTGTCCACGCGAGTCGGACACGAGAGTGGGGGAAGAGAGGGGAAGAAAAATACATCGCTGGTTTCGATCAGTAACGGGCTAAAGTATACAAAGACAATAATAGACCCAGACATAGCTTAACGACAAAATGACCACGACTATCGTCCCCAAACACAAATTCAACGAATATTTAGATCAGAGAATGAAAGACAGAGCAGGCGGGAAATTACACTACAAACCCGTTAAAAAGATTTGGGAGGAAGTGAGGCTGAAATGGACTCAAACAGGTTTTCTTAGTGGAGTCGCCCCATCAAAAGGGCAACTCCTCATTATGGAGAAAGAATTGGAGGAAGCAGTGAAGCAAGGGATAGAATGTGAAGTAGATAAGAATAAGAGTCACTTATTTAAAAAAGAAGGGACAAAGCAAAGGGAAAAGGCACAGGCTGAGATGAGAATAGGTTTATGGGCAATTGAGGAAATTAGGAAAGCTCTCCCTTACCGGAAACCTGATACGATGGGAGTGGTCACTGGAGCACCAACTGACACCAAACAAGAGGGCGGGCCCAATAATAATGATGGCCCACCTACCACCACAGCAACCCCATCGGCCCCCACCCATCTATACCCAGAACTGCCACAGGGAGAGAAAAAGGCACCACCTCCCTATTTTCAGAATCCAGTCACTCACCTCCCTCAAAACCCCTTTCTGACCCCTGCTGTGGTACAGGCACCAGTGTTTGTGGTGCATGAAGGACACCTAAAAGGAAGCATGACTTTGGGGATCCAAGAAGGGCAACTCCTGTGTGAAGAGAGGCCTGATCATCGAGACAGGGAAGAGAGGGATAGAGCATACACACAGGGACGTGGGGGGAGTTCCAACTCCGCCTCACTACAGGGACACAGTGAGTCTCTACCAACCTACCCACAAGGACGGGGTGTTGGGTCTCAACTAGGCCCTTTGAAGAGAGAAGACAGAGAGCTGATTCAGTTCTCTTCCACTCCAAACCCAGACTGGTTCAGAAACAGAACACGGGGGGAAAGTCAAATAGTCACTGAAGGGTCATGGTCGCCACCAGGACATTGTCCCTCTGGGGCCTTTCTAAGAGGGAACCACAGCAAGGACGATGAAGGTGGGAACAGAACAGGACAAGATGAAGAGGAGGAGGAGCGGGACCTCAGGGAGTCATTGGCACGGGCCAGATCTATGATAGAGGATGCTGAATGTGGAGAGGGCTCGTACCATATAAAAGGGGTAATGATGGGGAAGGTGACGGATTTGGTCGAACCTATTAGACAGTCCGTTCGTCTCAAGGAACAGAACAGCAGGGGTGTCTCGTCCAGGGCAGATTGGGATCCCAAACATGGAGGACGAGAAGGGTCGGAGATGCAGATGCCGTTGAGACCCACTCCGGATGGAGGGCATGAAGAATACCAACCCTGGAAAATAACAGACCTCACCACTTTGATGGGACAATTACCCAGCCTGCATGGGGGTGCCTCTGCATGGCTCCTTCAACTGCAAACACTGACGTCCGGCCTACGGCTCTGTCTAGGTGACATAAGGGCCCTTCTGGCTAGAGCAACAGACCATACCACCATGAGTGCTCTGATAAGAGAGGCAGATCTTGCCACAGCCCCGGCTGCACTGGCCCAGGAAGACTTCCGAGCGGAATTGTGGGCAGTGTTGAGAAGGGCATATCCCACAGAACGAAACCATGCAACCCTTTCATCCTTCACCATCAATCCAGGGGAACAACCGGCAGCCTACCTAGACAGAGCAAAGACCACATGGAGAACTGTTCATGAAGAACCATATGACCATACTGGCACCACGATCAGCATGTGGAAGGAGATGGTGGTGAGCGGCGCTCCCATTGAGGTCCGAACTAAACTAAGGGCCACGGTGGGGTTAATGGCACTTCCCCAGGCTCAGTTCAATTCCCATGTACATCATCACATCACCCAATACAATAAGGATAAGGGAGGGGCTGAAACACAAGTCCAGTCCCTACAGGTACAACTTTTGAAACTACAATTGAAAGAGGCCCAGAAAGGAGAAAAACCAAAGAAACAGATGGTGGCTGAAGATCAACAAGACATCTCACAAATCATTGAAAAAACGGTTTCACAAATGATACAGCAACAACAACCACCCATGGCCCCACAGGGACCTCCCATGCCAGCACCAGGGATGGAACAACCTGTCCCGATGGCCGCACAACCATACTATTACCCACCACAACCAGGCTATTCGTCTACATGGGGAAAACAACCAAGGAACACTGGACCCTGGGGAAGCTGTTTCAATTGTAAGCAGACAGGACATATGGCTCGCCAGTGTCCATACCCAGTGACAGCGGCCCAAAATCAGTGGGTGGCAAACAGGGCACGAGGATTCGCCCCTAGACCGAGAGGGGGAGTAAGGCCAATGATGTATCAACCCCGTGCAGCCCAGCAACCGGCATACAATCACCCTATCACAGACCTGAACCAACAGCCGCCTCCTCCCTTCCAAGGCATGACAGATGAATATGCCCCATGGCCCTGAAGCTGCCCACCACCACAGAACGAGTATGGGGGTCAACATTTTCCACTACACACCGAACCAACTATCATGTGTGAGGTGGAGGGAGTGACCCACCAATTTTTGGTAGATACAGGATGTACGTATTCTGCCATAAGATCTCGTCAACCACTCTCTTCGGAAACAATACAGGTGGTGGGGGTATCAGGAACACCCGAAGCACAGAACAAGACCATTCCATTGCTTTTCTCATGGGGCCCTTCCAATTTGAAGCATCAGTTCCTATACTGTCCCAATTGTCCAATCAACCTCCTAGGAAGGGATCTACTATGCAAACTGAAATGTTCAATTTACCTTACTGAGAAGGGCGTGGAGGTCTCCATTGATCCTATTCCTTCAACACCTGCCCACCCCGTCAGTGTACTGATGTTACCTATCATCCCAACCCCTGTGTTGTCAGCAACACAAGAAATCTATTGGCTAAAATGCATTGAGACAGGTCCTGGGACCCCGGAGGTCCAGTTTAAGTTCAATCAACTGAAATCACAGATTTATGCATTACACCCATACAAGACCCCACAAGCTGAAATTCACTGCACATTGAATGTGACAGACAATGACGTGAACACATACACCGATGACTGGGATGAGAACATGATGCACCTAACGCCATCCATCAGGTGTTGCACCATTGTGTGTGGACAAGAGGGGGTGGCAGCACCAGTTATCCTACCACCTCATTTGAAATCCTGGTACTTACTAGGGGAGGAGTCAGCTCCCCATGTTACACTAGCGGTGGGAAACGGTTTTGAAGCAAGGAGCCTGGGCCCTATGATCAGACGAGCATCCAAACTTCAGTGGGAACCCACCCAAACACCGGGAATAGACAAGGCCACCACTGAAAACATGTGGAGGTTCATGACTGTTGACACTGAAGAACACTGTCTTCCAGAACGACTGACCCTGCCAAGACACCATGGTAAGCCATACACCGACCACCCATCTACCAAAGCATTGATCTCCACCATAGATGAAAGGTTATGGACTCACACCCCTTTTGATGTGGGCCAACTACAGGTGACACCGGTCACCATCACCCTACTGAACCCAGATCAAATACCT